>NC_138775.1:297490705-297648730 GCF_965119305.1 Pelophylax lessonae | reverse complement strand
GGGAGGCGGGAGGACTCGTGGAGACGCTGGGGGATTGAAGCCGCCGCCGGGACACTGAAGAGAAGGTGCCGCCGCAGCAGCTCCAGGTAAGTGCACTGGTCTCGGGGGGGGGGGGGGGGGGGCACACTGCATTGAAAGGGGGCATGTACGCTGGTCACTGCATTGAAAGGGGGCACACTATACTTTAATTACTGAAGGCCCCTTTCACACTTTTGCGACCTCAGTCACGCAATTTTTTACAGCGTTTTTTGCTGCAATGCCTATTACATTTTTCTGTTTGCGCCTCCCCCCCCCCCCCCCCCCCAAAAAATTTGGATCACCATCCGCCACTGATATAGACAATATCTGATACAGCACAGACCAGTATTGATCGGTGTCCGGGCTGAACCTCTCTCCACCTTTGTGGAGTTCTACAACCGAATTCATTTATTTCTTGCCATCACTGTGAAGAGCACTGCTAGCGGTAGGTTTGGGAGTGCCTATGCATATAAGTCACAGTAACCAAATCCTCTTCAAAAAGGAAAAGGGGGGCTGATAAATTCACGTATGTTTAAGGCTCAAGCTATTGGGCGCTGCCCCCAACCGCGCAGATTAATATTCTGATGTGCACATTTTTCGTTTCCCAAAATTGATGCAATGAGCATGACCACGATCACAGGGTGCACATATTTATTCACGGCTGAGAAGGGGAGAGGATGCCGATCTGTATCTGGACCAAGGGAATCGCACTTCATAACTCTATTGGAGCAGAAAATAAATATTTGGTTTGATCCGTGCGATTATCTTGTTGACTCTGAGCTAGATTGCCCGGCAGCCAACCGATAACGGCGGCAATCCGCGTCCCCGCCAGATCTGAGATTGAGGAATTGAGCAAACAAATAATCGTGGGATGTTTATTTAACTTTTTTTATATATCTGACATATACCGCAGCGCTGTACAGAGATCACTGAGCCAATCACATCAGTCTCTGTACCAGAGGAGCTTACACTCTAATGTACCCCCCAGTCACATTGATCTCTGTACCAGAGGAGCTTACACTCTTAATGCCCTCTCCCCCACAGTCACATCAGTCTCTGTACCAGAGGAGCTTACACTCTAATCCCCCCCCCCCCCCACAGTCACGTCAGTCTCTGTACCAGAGGAGCTTACACTCTAATGTCCCCCCACAGTCACATCAGTCTCTGTACCAGAGGAGCTTACACTCTAATGTCCCCTCCCCCCACAGTCACATCAGTCTCTGTACCAGAGGAGCTTACACTCTAATGTCCCCTCCCCCACAGTCACATCAGTCTCTGTACCAGAGGAGCTTACACTCTAATGTCCCCTCTCCCACAGTCACATCAGACTCTGTACCAGAGGAGCTTACACTCTAATGTCTCCTCTCCCACAGTCACATCAGTTTCTGTACCAGAGGAGCTTACACTCTAATGTCCCCTCTCCCACAGTCACATCAGTCTCTGTACCAGAGGAGCTTACACTCTAATGCCCCCCCCCCACAGTCACATCAGTCTCTGTACCAGAGGAGCTTACACTCTAATGCCCCCCCCCCACAGTCACATCAGTCTCTGTACCAGAGGAGCTTACACTCTAATGTCCCCCCACAGTCACATCAGTCTCTGTACCAGAGGAGCTTACACTCTAATGTCCCCTCTCCCACAGTCACATCAGACTCTGTACCAGAGGAGCTTACACTCTAATGTCCCCTCCCCCACAGTCACATCAGTCTCTGTACCAGAGGAGCTTACACTCTAATGTCCCCTCCCCCACAGTCACATCAGTCTCTGTACCAGAGGAGCTTACACTCTAATGTCCCCTCTCCCACAGTCACATCAGACTCTGTAGACATTAGAGTGTAAGCTCCTCTGGTACAGTCACACACACGCTCAGGGCGGTGTATCTGCTCGCTGTCATTGCACGCTCCTCTGGGGATTATAGACGATTGAGGAAAGTGTGACGCAAATTTATGTGAATGAATGACTCCAATGTCCGGCTCTCAGGGTGGGGGCGGGGAGGAGGATTATAGTTTTATGTCGGCATTGTAATTCTTTGCCTTGAAATCAGCGTCTGTAAACAAGATTGCAGAATTTTGACTTTCTCGCAGAGATTTGAGGTTTTGTTGCCAGTTTGAGTGAAAACATCTGCCAGATAGGAAATGCAGATTTCCTGTGTGATCTTCTTTTTAAGATCTGTGCGCGCTCACTGCCCACTTTATTAGCTCCACCTTGCTAGTACCGGGGTTGGACCCCCCTTTATTAGGTACACCTTGCTAGTAGCGGGTTGGACCCCCTTTATTAGGTACACCTTGCTAGTAGCGGGGTTGGACCCCCCTTTATTAGGTACACCTTGCTAGTACCGGGGTTGGACCCCCTTTATTAGGTACACCTTGCTAGTATCGGGGTTGGACCCCCCTTTATTAGGTACACCTTGCTAGTACCGGGGTTGGACCCCCCTTTATTAGGTACACCTTGCTAGTAGCGGGTTGGACCCCCTTTATTAGGTACACCTTGCTAGTACCGGGGTTGGACCCCCCTTTATTAGGTACACCTTGCTAGTAGCGGGTTGGACCCCCTTTATTAGGTACACCTTGCTAGTACCGGGGTTGGACCCCCCTTTATTAGGTACACCTTGCTAGTACCGGGGTTGGACCCCCTTTATTAGGTACACCTTGCTAGTACCGGGGTTGGATCCCCCTTTATTAGGTACACCTTGCTAGTACCGGGGTTGGATCCCCCTTTATTAGGTACACCTTGCTAGTACCGGGGTTGGACCCCCCTTTATTAGGTACACCTTGCTAGTAGCGGGTTGGACCCCCTTTTGCCTTCATTCTTGGTGGCATAGATTCAACGAGGTGTGGGAAACTTTCCTCCTATTTTCCTCCATAGTGACATGATGGTATCATGCAGATTTTGTCGGCTGCACATCCATGATGCCGATCTCCCGTTCCACCACATCCCAAAGGTGCTCTATTGGATGAGATCTGGTGAATGTGGAGGCCATTGGAGGACAGTGACCTCATTGTCATGGTGAAGAAACCAGTGGTGAGATGATTGGAGCGTTGTGACATGGTGCATTATCCTGCTGGGAGGAGCCATCAGAAGATGGGGACAGTGTAGTCATAAAGGGATGGACATGGTCAGCAACAATACTCAGGTAGGCCGTGGAGTGTAACCTCTAAAGGGGCCCAAGTGTGCTAAGAAAATATGCCCCCACACCATTACACCACCAGCCTGAACTGTTACCCCCCCCCCCCCCCCCACCCCACCATATTGCTCAGCGCTGAGGGATGGAAACTTATCATATATATATTAGTGATGAACTTCGGTCTGTAGATGAGGTCAGTTTAACCACTAAGCCTCGGTTCCCACTAATGCGATGCGGGTTTCAACATCGCACCCGGCTCGTAGGCAGTTTACACTACCATATGCGAACTGCTAGGAGTGTCAATATGAAGTTGAGACCCCCCCCCCCCCCCCCAATCAGTTTGCATATCACAATGTGAACTGTCAGTTCGGACAAGAATCGGATGGTATAGGATGCAATCCGATTCTGGTGCGGACCAAAAGGGTCCTGCAATGTGAATTCATCTTTCCATTCAGACACGGAGCTGCTGTTCAACACCCACCTCCACTCTCTCCCGATTGGCTGGCTGACTTTGCTTGCTTTGGGAGCCAATGGCGCTGCTGCTGTCTTTCAGGAGGGAGAGTCCTGGATGGCCAAGGTACTTGTGGATATCGCTGGACAGATGGGGGTTCAGGTAAGTATTGGGAGGGGGGGGGGGCTGCTACACACATTTTTTTTTTTTCTTGATGCATAGAATGCCCCTTCTGCCTTCACAACTCCTTTAAAGACTAAACCTTTTCCTGACATTTGTTGCTTACAACTTGAAATCAGCTGTTTCATTTTTTTTTCTAGAAAATTGCTTAGGACCCTTCCAAGTGTGTGTGCCCCCTGGGTCACTCTACTGCCCTATAAAAAGGCCCCACCTGAGGCACCGCCCACTTTTGAGCCAGCTCAGTAACCTGGAGTTGGTGCACCCCGACCCGCCCAGTAAGCAGAGTACCTGGAGTGGTGCTTCAGCTTGGGATGGGGGTCAGGGAAGGAGGGCCATGTCTCCGCACCGTGGGCCTCTGGGTCATACTTGCCCCCTGGGTCACTCTACTGCCCTATAAAAAGGCCACACCTGAGGCACCACCCACTTTTGAGCCAGCTCAGTAACCTGGAGTTGGTGCACCCCGACCCGCCCAGTAAGCAGAGTACCTGGAGTGGTGCTTCAGCTTGGGATGGGGGGTCAGGGAAGGGGGGCCATGTCTCCGCACCGTGGGCCTCTGGGTCATACTTGCCCCCTGGGTCACTCTACTGCCCTATAAAAAGGCCCCACCTGAGGCACCGCCCACTTTCCAGCCAGTTCGGTAACCTGGAGTTGATGCACCCCGACCCTCCCAGTAAGCAGAGTACCTGGAGTGGTGCTTCAGCCTGGGATGGGGGTCAGGGAAGGGGGGCCAAGTCTCCGCACCGTGGGCCTCTGGGTCATACTTGCCCCCCTGGGTCAAAATTTGTCAGTTAGCCCTGTACAGCACCCAGCTGGTCCCCTCCCATCAGCCATAATTCTATATACATTGGGTAGAGAAGCCATGATGTCACAAGGTATAAAATGACAATGCAATTAAAACACCTGATTTATTTTTTTTTTTGGGTAATTTATCATGATTGAGGGGGTTGGAAAGAACCAGTGAACACCAAAATCTAAGCAGATTAAATGCCAGCTTTGTGTACAGGGTTCATCCCTGTAACCAGGCCTCTGCATTCCTCTATGATAGATAAGCTTTCCATGTTCTGTAACCATAACCCCCCCCCCCCCCCGCCCCACGCGGCATCGTCTCACGTCTTATGTATTTGTATTGTCCGGGTCAGGGCTGCTGCCCTTTGGAATCCAGGGAGGCAGTTTTGATGCATAGAGGTAAATGAGACAGAGAGGGACTCCGGGTTCAGGGTTAATCAATGATGCGAGGGTCAGAATCTGCACCATCCGCAGAAAAGACTTTGCGCTGAATCTCCACATTCACAAATAGATTTTCTTTGCTACAGCAAAAAATGGTTTTACAAAATCAAAGTGCAAAAACCTTCTTAGAGTGATACTAACCACACACTGGAATATACTCTCCCTTCTATTTCTGTATATCCAGTTCGGCTCCGGAGCAATTTGTTTTCTTTGATACATACATGTAAAAATTGTCCTTTTTGGCAATAAAATTACTTCACCCCGAACTATAATTTAATATAATATAAAATTGAATTAATCTAATGTAATTTAATATACTGTATAAGCCGAGGCACCTAATTTTACCACAAACTGGGAAAACCTATTGACTCGAGTATAAGCCTAGGGTGGAGAAATGCAGCAACTGGACCACCACGAGCCCCAAAACAGGGGCTGCAGACATGGTAAAGGAGATGCAGGGTGTGGGTATGGTACTGACTGGCACAGATGGTACAGTAGAGGCAGTGCTGCGGGCATGGTCCAGGAGAATCTCCTGGACCATGCCCGCAGCACTGAATCTCCTAAGGAGATGCAGGGGCTGTGGAGGAGTCTAATGCCTCGTACACACGCAACGATTATTGGCAGGGAATTTTCGGTCAACGTCCGATCGGCCGATTTTCGGCTTGTTAGTATGATGCTTTCGACAACCGACTCCGACTTTTCGGCCGAATAAAATCTGGTGTGCAGGCTATAACATTTTTGTTGGCCGTCAACACAACGGCCGATTTTTCTGTCAGTCAGTACAGATTTCGGCAGACAAAAATCTGATCAAGACTGGGCATGCTCAGAGAAGAGAGAACACACGGAAAGTAAACCAGCACATGACATCACTAATGAAGTAGAATTTTGTTGGCCGAGAAAATTCGTGTGCAATCTAGGCACATTCCAACCAACAAAACAAAAGTCGGACGATCGGTCGGCCGATAATCGTTGCATGTGTACGAGGCTTAACTTGCCTTTTGGAGAGGCACCTTACATTTAAAAATGGCACCAACACGTCACCGCGCATGCGCCGTCTGCCCGGGAATAGCTGAATGTGTACGGGCTTTCCCGAGCGGCAGAGCATGTGCACTGACTGGAGAACGGGTAAGTGAGCATAAAAATGAATAAAAAGAATAAAAAGGTGATGGTTGCAAATCTTTTGTTTTGTGCAGCTGTTAAAACGCAAATCTAATAAACCACGCAATATAATACCCATATTTTGGTTAAAATTATAAGATGAGGTTGCATCGAGTAAACGGATGCCTAACGTTCCAGGTTTTAAAAATGCGTGTGCTTGCTATATTAGCAAAAACTATGCTGCCCAAAAATCCCCCTAGGACTAGGTGACACTTAAAAAGCTGTTGCAGCTCATCAGTTTAGAGTTGACTAGGATCTCTTGTGCCAGAATTTACTATTCT
Source organism: Pelophylax lessonae (assembly GCF_965119305.1). Taxonomy (NCBI): domain Eukaryota; kingdom Metazoa; phylum Chordata; class Amphibia; order Anura; family Ranidae; genus Pelophylax; species Pelophylax lessonae. The sequence goes on along the minus strand of NC_138775.1, from coordinate 297,642,291 downwards.
CACTCTGACGTTCGTGGTGATATGTCACGTGTGGTGCGAAGGCCCAGCATCCCTGGGGTATCCAGGTGGAGGCCGTAGTCTCATCCAGTTTGATGAAAATCCCCCATTGCTTGTACAGCAAGGCTGACATCTTCCTGTCCCAATGCCGGACCTTTTTTCTGGGGTTGTGTTAGTGGAAACCAAAGTCCCATTCACTACCACAGGAAATCCATCTTCTGTTAGTTGTGGGCAGAGACCAGCAGCACTGTTGCCATCTCTTCTGCTAGGTTGCTGTCGGTGAACACCGCAGTCCCATCCACCGATATCGGCTCAAGCTGCAGTTGTGAGGTGCCGATTGCATTCTCTCCCTGGAGCTCCTGCGGAGTTGATTGTTGTGGGCAGAGGCCAGTAGTGTTCTGCCCAGCTGCCAGCTGTTCCACTGGGAAGTAAAGTGAAACGTTGGTTGCCTTGCCCCAATTCTTCAGGGCCACCTATTGTTGTATGCAGGGGCCAACAGTGCCAAGCTCTGAAGTCGGCTCTTCTGCTGGAGGCTCACCGGGTTGTTCCTCCTCAACAGAAAAGTATACTAAATCTCCAGTCTCTGGTCTCTGGGGCTTGAGATTCACCATCTCCAGTCTGTGGAACCCCAAAAGATGTTATCGGTGCTGGGCAGAAGCTAGCAGAGCTCTGTCCTGTTGTCAGCACTTCAGCTTTGGGGACAGAAATCTCGGAAGTGTCTGCTGCCAATTCGAAGGCATGCTGCTGAACGTGTTCTAGCAGTTTCCTGTATACCTCTTTCCAGATGCTATTCTTTTCTTGGCAAGTGTTCTAGATCAGGTTTAAGCTCTGAGACCCCTGCGAGACCGAGCATAGCCTCTGTATTCTCGCAGGTCCTCAAGGGTAGGTTCCCCTTCATCGCCAAACACATCTGTAAGGCTCTCCCACAGCAATCCAGGGCTGCCAAAGTCGTATCCCTCTGGAGAGCATTCTGATGTCTCTCCTAAATATTCCTGCTCTGTGTGCCATTGCAGAGCCTGATTGTCAAGCTTCTATCTCCTGCTGGTCAAGCCTGCCTAACTGGGACACCCATTTCTCCTGGGGCTGCTCACGTGAATGCCATCCGCAACTCCCGTTGGTCACTGGCTCGTTGCCCTGGTGTTGGAAAGCACTTACCCTGGTGCATACCAACAACCTGGAGGGCTCCACACCAGACCTCCACCCATATCTGCTGCCTGATCTCTAGGTATTGATCCGCAGACAGTCTTGGGGATTACTGAAAGGGCGATCCGCAGCAGGTCCATATCTCTGCTGGGTTGACTGTCTGCTATCCTGATCTTGGATCCTGGTGGTGGTTTGGATGTGTTCACAGGAAGGGAGCGCCATCCCACTGCTTGCCACCAATGTGACGGACCCCCTTAATGTCTGCTGTATAAGCTTCCCTTGCCTGGTACCAGCATGATCCAAGATCCCTTAGCCCAGCCAGTCACTTGTCGAGACATCAGTGTAGGGTAGTAAGAAGCATAAAACTTTATTCAAACATTTACACTCTGGGACAATTCCCCCCCCCCCCTCCCCTTAGCAGCTTATCCAAATATACATCCCTTAATTTGATTCATCCCAAGGCAGACCAACAATAGAACAATGGGATACAGGCACTTAACAATAACAAACCCCACCTCAAACTATCTAGCAATTTTGGAAAGTGAAATTTTTGTTAATTTATTGAGTGATATTATTCAGTAATATTGTCCCAGAGTCAGCAGAGCTTCCCCCTCATTTACTAAACTCTGAAGCAACTGCCCTTGCAAAGTGCACTGTCTTGTCTATAGTAAATGCAGCCCAATGAATTTATACATCAGTTTCTGGGGACGAGCACCTTCCTGGTCAGAGGTGAGAGGACAGCTAGGAGGGACTTGTTCTCTGTCTGGAGCACAAGATGGCCGGTGTGATGCCATGTGAAGTGTTGGTAACACGGATCATACAGACACAAGTCAGATTGCACTGTGGGTGCCTACAGTCCTCCAGGTTATGTGACAATTCTCTAGGTAGTGCTGTGTTAATTGCTATGAAGATATTAGAAGATGGGTGTATTAATACAAATAATTGATTTACTGGATTGATCGGAATGGCAGTGATGGATATCCTCGGCTCCACCATAAACTGGACCACCCCAGGTCCTTCCACAGCAAGGCAGTGATGAACCATCCATGCAACAATTCTGGAATCTCAAAGCCGGTGTCCTACATTTTTACTCTTATATTTTACATGATGGAGACGCCTAAAATCAATCTTGGGAGCGTTGTCTATTTCTGTGCTGCACGGAGTTCAATTTTTGACTCTCAGTTTGTGCAGAGTAGTAAAAACTGTTTCTTGGGAACAATGCGATCTTTGTTCATAGTGTTATATTGGGTCGCTTGCTTTGGGGCGGTGCAGTGACAGAAGGAGCACTTGTCTTCCAGAGCATGCATAACGTGTGGCATCGCTGCCCTATAAGCATTACTGCTGTAGCTGATGTAAGCTTGTAGCAATTGTTTGACAGACATATTTGATACTTATGCCCCGTACACACGTGCAGATTATCTGAAGACTTTTGTCTGCAGACTTAACTTTTCTATGTAGTGCAAGGGCCTGCCGGATTGCATACAAATTGAAAGTGTTTAGGTTTGACCTCATATTATATGGCTTTGGTAAGTCTACAGAAAAAAGTCTGCAGATAATCTGCACGTGTGTACGGGGCATTATACATTGTTCAGCAGTTGAATGTTTTTATTTATTTTTTTTTTTTTCCTTGTGAACTTGGAGGAAGAAGTAAACCCTCAGTACAAAAATGAGAAAAATAACCTGTAAAGACGAAGGATTAATGAGCTAGTATGCATCGCATACTAGCTCATTATGAAATGCTTGCCTTAAAACAAAGCCCCTGCAGTGTTGCCTGCTCAGCGTCAGGACGGCTGACATGTTCAGCTGTCCTGGTTCGTGTCCTCCGTCCACCTGATTGGCTGGAGGCGCGATTACATCGCGTGAGAGCCGCCAGTCACATCACAGGGCTCTGAAGGAATGTCACGGGTGGCCGTTCCTTCAGAGCGCATGTGCCAATGACATCGGCAGCATGCACTGTTAATATCTCCTAAACGGTGCAAGTTTAGGAGAGGTTTACAGCACCTATAGGCAAGCCTAAATATAGGCTTACCCAGGGCCATCTTTAAGGAAAGGAAAAAGGGGGCACCTGCCCAGGGCCTTGTCAATGTTGAGGGGCCCAACATCCTAACAATCCATCCCTGTTACATAGTGAAGCTGCAGGGAAAGGGGATTGGTAAGCGGCAGTGTCTTTGGCTGACAGCGGGAGCTGGCCGAGTGGAGAGACCTACTGACAAGCGGTAAAATCGGCCAGAGGAGTGAGAGGATCGCTATGAGGAGGCAATGACATAGGCGGCATGGATGAGCAGAAAGTCGTGGGTGGCAGGAGTTGCATCTGAATGAGAGCGTGTGCTTGGCTTTTCATCACCTTTCTCTGCCCCTCTGCTTGCTTTTAACATCACCAGCCCCGCATGTACATAACACCGATCAGTCGGCCGGCACGGATTGGCGGACAGCTGGTATGTTTTGTGACTATCAATCTGAATGAGCTGGTTTGCCCTGCTGTATTGAACTTTCACTGCTTTAGCCACTAAATTATCACTTATCTGCCTCTCTGCTTTTCTATACTCATTGGCAGTACTGTTTTGCATGTTTTCCTGGTCAGCTTCATTAACCCCATCTTTTCTGCCACATAATACATTCTGCTGCAAGGGAAAACTTCTACTCTGGCAAGGGGACTATTGTGTTTGTAGCATATTCTATCTAGCAACCAGTTAGTTAGCAGTAATGATGTGCAGTAACCTGTAGCAACCAATCGGCAGTACTGATATGTAGTAACCTCTAGCAATCAGACAGTGAGTGGTAATATGCAGTAATCTCTAGCAACCAACCAGTTTACAGTAATGATGTGCAGTAACTGCTAGCAACCAGTGAGCAGTAACGATGTACAGTAACCTCTAGCAACCAGACAGTGAGTGGTAATAATATGCCGTAATCTCTAGCAGCCAATCATTTTGCAGTAATGATGTGCAGTGACCACTAGCAACCAATCAGTGAGCAATCACTGCCTTATCTGCTGCAGTAAACTGATTTTTGAGTTTAGCTGCTACTTATTGTATCTCTCAGGGCAGGTGGGAGAGCAAAATTGCATGGTGGGGGGAACCCAATAAATTGCTTGCCCAGGGTCCAATCAATGTTAAGGATGGGCCTGGGCTTACCTATAGCTAAATGTCAACAAAGTGGGTTTACAACCACTTTAACCACTTTAACCACTTTATTGCTGCTCACTAGAGCTCTACTGTGGCAAAGTGGCTCTTGTAGGTCTGACGACGTAGACCTACCTTGGCAGACACTCCCCCCTTCTCAGCAGCGCCGGAGGCTCGCTCCCGCGGGAGTCCGGCCAGGGGAGTCGTCACAGCGATTCGTCGGGGAATCGAGTCTGGAGATCCGCCCGCTTGTGTAAACAAAGCGGGCGGATCTCCTAAGTCAGTGGTCCTCAACTCTGGTCCTCAGGGCCCACTAACAGGCCAGATTTTAAGTATTACCTTGGGGAGATGCAGATTATAATACTGCAATCACTGAGCAGCAAATGATATCACCTGGGATGTATTTCAGTTATCTTGCAAACCTGGCCTGTTAGTGGGCCCCTAGGACCGGAGTTGAGGACCACTGTCCTAAGTGACAGGCAGGGTCAGATTGCAGGGTTCAGCATAGCTGAACCTGCGATCTGTCCTTGTGTCACTCAGTCACCTCCCCCCCCACACACGTCAGTAAGCACCAGGCATACATTAACCCCTCCCTCTCCAATAAAAATTAACCACTTCCCTGCCAGTGTCATTTTTACAGTAAGTGCATATTTATAGCACTGATTACTGTAGTAATGTCACTGGTACCCCCAAAAGTGTCAAAAATGTCAGTCAAGGGTCCGATCTGTCCACTGCAATGTCGCAGTCCTACAAAAAAAATTGCAGATCGCCGCCATTACTTGTTAAAAATAAAACCACCAAAAACGACAAATATTTCCCTTAGTAACGCAATAACTTTTGCGCAAACCAATCAAAATACGCTTATTGCGTTTTTTTTTGTTTTTTTTTTAAGTATGTAGCAGAAAACAAATTGGCCTAAATTTCTAAAATGATAAATTTTGATTTTTTTACTTTTTTTTTTTTTGGGGGGGGGGGGATTTCATATAAAAAAAAATGTGAAATTTTGTTTTTCAAAATTGTTGCTTTTTTTTGTTTATAGCGCAAAAAGTAAAAATCGCACAGGTGATCAAATGGCACTTTTCCACTGCAAGTACCGGCTCGGCTCTACTCGGCCCGGTTTGCTTTTCCACTGCGGTACCGCATGGTATAGTGTCGGAACGGTTCGGTATGGTACGGTATAGGTTTGCTTTTCCACTAAAGTAGTACTAAAGTTAAGTGGGTGGGATAACAACGGGGTGGGTGTGATTCTCTGACCAATCAGTGGCTAGTAGTGACTGCATGCAAAGGATTGTGGGATATGGTACCAGTTTGGTACCTGTTGGAACCACAATCGAGTAGGTACTGTTTTTTCAGAGCCGTACAGTTCGGTTCCATGCAGTGGAAAAGCAAACCTATACCGTACCGAACCGTTCCTACCCTATACCATGCGGTACCAGCAGTGGAAAAGCACAAAGGCGTGCCGAGCTGGTACGGTTTTATGCAGTGGAAAAGCGCCAAAATACCACCAAAAGAAAGCTCTATTTGTGGGGAAAAAAAAGACGTAAATTTCGTTTGGGTACGGCGTTGCATGACCGCACAATTGTCAGTTAAAGTCGCACAGTGCCGAATCGCAAAAAGTGGCCTGGACGCAAGACAGCAAAATCCTCCGGTGGTTAAGGAAAAAGAGCAATTTCCCTACATGAGCCCTTAAAATGCAGCTGTTTGTGTGTTTGTGTGTTTGTGTGTTTGTGTGTTTGTGTGTTTGTGTGTTTGTGTGTTTGTGTGTTTGTGTGTTTGTGTGTTTGTGTGTTTGTGTGTTTGTGTGTTTGTGTGTTTGTGTGTTTGTGTGTTTGTGTGTTTGTGTGTTTGTGTGTTTGTGTGTTTGTGTGTTTGTGTGTTTGTGTGTTTGTGTGTTTGTGTGTTTGTGTGTTTGTGTGTTTGTGTGTTTGTGTGTGTTTTTGCATTCAGGATTGTAGTTTACAAGCATTCGATGTTTGAAATGCTGGTAAATGCAGTAACCTGCGTTTTATGCGCGTTTGCCTTTATAATCGTTTTCAAAGGAGGGGGGGAACCTTTTCTAGTTTTGGAACATATAAAAAAAGTTGAACACAAATCTCACCACATGCTGTTGCTTGCACCAATGGATCTGTACAGCGGTGATGACTCAATTTTTGGTCTTTGAAGCCTCGGGTGCATTGCCTCACACACGCTCATGATGGGATCCATAGTGAAAACACAAATAGACGGCTATCTACATGCACACCACTCACAGAATGGCTGAAATGGGTATTTAATTATATTTTAAGTATAAAAAGTTTTTCATGCATGTGGGAGATTCTTTAAAGCTTCTAACCTCAAATGCTCAACAGGTTTTCCTCTGCCCGGTGTACGCGAGCCCTTATTGTGTGGCAGCACCCCAGATAACAGAAATCTAACTTCTGTATCATAGCCTTATCTTCTTTTTTTAATTCTTCTAGATTGACGCACCATGTCTGCTGGAAACGCACAGATCGGAAAGCTCGCTCCGGACTTCACCGCCACGGCTGTGATGCCCGATGGGCAGTTCAAAGATCTTAAACTCTCAGACTACAGAGGTGGGTGGAGAAGTCTGCATTGGGGAAAATCTGTCATGTCGTCATAATCGCCTCAAAATGTGGGCTGTCTGTAAAATATCACTGGAGAGATATAGATAGATGTATGTATTCCTAAATTTTATATAGATGGGTTGTACACAGAGTGATGGATTTCAAGCATGTGGGGGTTTTTTAATTTTGATTACGGCTTACAGCGAGTGACACCCCAAAATTCAGTATCTCAGAAAATTAGAATATTACATAAGACCAATAAAGGATATTTAATGGAGAAATGTCTTAGTGAAAAGTCTGTCCATATACAGCAGGGGTGTCAAACTCTATTTCATCGCGGGCCGCATCAGCATTACGGTCGCCCTCAGAGGGCCGGTTCTATCTGTAGCCCACCACTATCAGAAGTCCCCACCCTCCCTTACATCACAGTGCATCCCCTTTACCATGTGCTGCTGCAGGGAAGAAGCTGGAGGCAGAGCTGGGAAGCGGCAACTGCAGGGTCTGGAGGAGGGCTGGAGTCTGCTGAATGCTGAGACCAATTGAGGTGGAGAGGAGGGGCTCCAGAGGTGCAGGATCTGTAGGAGGAGTTGTATCCTCCTCTCTGCTGCCAACTGCTAAGTTGGGGGGTTCTCTCTGCAGCTGCAGGGGGAAGAACGGGATCTGGCAGAGGAGCTCTGTCCTCTCTGCTACCATCTGCTGAGACAAGGTGGGGGTGAAGATGAGGATGATGCAGGAGAGGTGCAAGGGCCACATGAAATGGCTTGGAGTGCCGGATTCAGCCCGCAGGCCTTGTGTTTTGACACCTGTGATGTACAGTATAGTATGCACTCAATACTTGGTCGGGGCTTCTTTTGCATCAATGCTGCGTGGCATGGAGGCGATCAGCCTGTGACACTGCTGAGGTGTTTTGGAAGTCCAGATTGATTTGATAGCGGCCTTCGGCTCGTCTGCATTGTTGGGTCTGGTGTCTCTCCTTTTTGCCATTACTGCACAGATTCTCTATCGTGTTTAGGTCAGGCCAGTTTGCTGGCCAATTAAGCACAGTGATCCCGTGATCATGTGACCAGGTATTGGTAGTTTTGGCAGTGTGGGCGGTGCCAAGTCCTGCTGGAAAATAAAATCAGCATCTCCATAAAGCTGGTCAGCAGTGGGAAGCATGAAGAGCTCTAGAATTTCTTGGTAGAGGGCTGCTCTGATTTTGGACTGATAAAACACAGTGGACCAACACCAGCAGAGGACAGGGCTCCCCAAATCATCAGTGACTGTGGAAACTTCACACTGGACCTCATGCAACTTGGATTCTGTGCCTCTCCGCTCCTCCAGACTTGTCAGTATGATTTGGGGAGCCATGTCACCTGCTGGTGACATTATTCCTGCCTAGGTGAGAAATTATAAAGGTTGGGGGGGGGGGGGGCTCCCCTGAAGAGGTATTAAAGAATCTTTTTCAGATGCTGTAGCTCAGGCATCACTAAATGGTGCAACTCTGTCTGGATCCATACCGAGTCACTGTCCCATCCCGACCTGGGGGTGCAGAAAGAAATACTGGGGGGGGAATAATGTAAAGGGGCAGAACACGGCTACTGTGTGTGTTGGGGGGGGGGGGGGGTGGTGTAAAGCGGTAGGACATGCTACAGTGTGTGTGGAGGGGGGGCAGTGCTGTTTAGGGGTAATGTGAGAGGGGGGCAGAGGACACCACTGTGGGGGACATTGCTGTGGGTGGGGATTGATGTGAAGGGGGTACAGAACACTACAGGTGACGCTGATGTAAGAAGGGGATTTTGATCTAAGAGGGATTGTGATGTGAAGGACCTGAATCATTGGACAAACCTGAAATTTGGACCCCTGCTGGAAGAAGGCTTTACTGATTGGACCTCCTGTAAATTTTAATTTCCCTTGCTGTAGCTCGAAGGTGGGGGGGGGGGGTATATGAAGGTCTTTTTCAAGCTATCAAACTTTGTGTTTTGTCTTAATTTTTAAGTTTCTTTTCTCTGCAGGAAAGTACGTCGTATTCTTCTTCTATCCCCTGGACTTCACCTTTGTCTGCCCCACGGAGATCATCGCTTTCAGTGACCGAGCGGAGGAGTTCAAGAAGTTAAACACAGAAGTCATCGCAGCCTCGGTGGATTCTCATTTCTGCCATCTGGCCTGGTAGGTCTGATCTGGATAGGAGACAATGGTGGACTTGTGATGGAAATATTCTGTGATTGGGGTTATTGCCAATACACAGCCTAGCAATGGCAAGCCAAGTGAATGGCGCATTCCTTGCATTGGATGAGCTCTGTCGTCCAATGCATGCAATCCTTTCCACGCATCCAATGCATGCAATCCTTTCCACACAATTTCTGATACAGAAATTTTTGCATTCAAACCTGATCCTCCTTTTTGAGAATAAAGAGAAACCATTTTGGGCCACACACTGCGATTCCATGATGGTTCCACAACTTTAAAAACCAGTAGATAAGACCCCTCCAAAGAAAGAAGATAAAAATATAAGTGCCTCACCACTGATTAATAGTCAAGGCACAATTTTATTCCTAGAAGAGTCAAAGGGACAATAAAATGATTATCCAAGGAGTTTCAGGGGGTCTAAATTCCCCCTTCATCAGGTCTTATAATAGGAAACCATGTATCGGGAAGGAATGACTGGACTTAGAAACAGGATTTTATCCAACGTCCTCTTCATACAGTGCATCCAGAATGTATCCACAGCGCTTCACTTATTCCACATTGTTACCTTATTCCATAATGGAATATATTCATTATGTTCCTCAAAATTCTACAAACAATCCCCCATAATGACAACCTTGAAGTGTTTATTTTTAATAAAAAAAAAAAAAAAAAAAAAAAAAAAAGTAAAATCCAATTTCCAGTATCAGCCTTTGCCATGACACTCAGAATTTGAGCTCAGATGCATCCTATTTCCACTGATCATCCTTGAGATTTTTCTACAACTTGATTGGAGTCCACCTGTGGTAAATTCAGCGGATTGGACATGATTTGGAAAGGCACACACCTGTCTATATAAAGTCCCACAGGTAACCGTGCATGTCAGAGCACAAACCAAGCCATGAAGTCCAAGGAATTGTCTGTAGACCTCAGACAGGATTGTATGGAGGCACAGATTGGGGGAAGGGTACAGAAACATTTCTGCAGCATTGAAGGTCCAAATGAGCACAGTGGCCTCCATCTGTAAATGGAAGAAGTTTGGAACCACCAGGACTCTTCCTAGAGCGGGCCGCCCGGCCAAACTGAGCGATCGGGGGAGGAGGGCCTTAGTCGGGGAGGTAACCCAAGAACCCGATGGTCACTGTGACAGAGCTCCAGCGTTTCTCTGTGGAGAAAGGGGAACCTTCCAGAAGAACAACCATCTCTGCAGCCCTCCACCAATCAGGCCTGTATAGTAGAGTGGGCAGAGGGAAGCCACTCACATGACAGCCTGCCTGGAGTTTACCAAAAGGCACCTGAAGGACTCTCAGACCATGAGAAACAAAATTCTCCGCTCTGATGAAACAAAGATTGAACTCTTTGGCCTGAATGCCAAGCGTCATGTCTGGAGGAAACCAGGCACCGCTCATCACCTGGCCAATATCATCCCTACAGTGAAGCATGGTGGTGGTAGCATCATGCTGTGGGGGTGTTTTTCAGCGGCAGGAACTGGGAGACTAGTCAGGATGGAGGGAAAGATGAATGCAGCAGTATAGACTGACTTGATGAAAACCTGTTCCAGGGTGCTCTGGACCTCAAACTGGGGCAAAGGTTAATCTTCCAACAGGACAACGACCCTAAGCACACAGCCAAGATAACAAAGGAGTGGCTATGGGACAACTCTGTGAATATCCTTGAGTGGCCCAGACTTGAACCCGATTGAACATCTCTGGAGACATCTGAAAATGGCTGTGCACCGACGCTCCCCATCCAATTTGATGGAGCTTGAGAGGTCCTGCAAAGAAGAATGGGAGAAACTGCCCAAAAATAGGTGTGCCAAGCTTGTAGCATCATACTCAGAAATACTGGAGGCTGGAATTGGTGCCAAAGGAGCTTCACCAAAGTATTGAGCAAAGGGTGTGAATACTTATGTACATTTTTTAGTAGAAAGTGAACTCTGCGCTAAGGATATCCAAGGAATGTGAAGGTGTAAATAGGCTGCAGCCTACCCTGAACTACAGTTGGACTGTATAAAGTAAAGGAGAATATTACCCAATATTTTCTCCTTTACTAATGTACATTTTTTACTTTTTTTTTTCTTCCCCCCCCCCCCCCTTTTTTTTTTAATGGATTTGCAAAGCTTTCAAACCAACTTCTTTCACATTGTCATTATGGGGGATTATTTGTAGAATTTTGCGGAAAATAATGAATTTAATCCATTTTGGAATAAGGCTGTAACATAACATGTGGAAAAGTGAAGTCCTGTGAATACTTTCCGGATGCGCTGTAGATCTCATTGGCAGCCAATAAAATCTGGACTATTGCAGAGTGGTATGGCACTTCAGTTATTCTATGAACCAAGGGAACTGTGGCCATCCGCTGGGGTGCTGAAGATGTCTGCCTAATAACCAGATCACCCACACCAACTGCAATGCTATTGGATAGCAACACCCAGATTCTGCTCTGATTGGGTATCTTGATGTAGAAACGCAGAAGCAATACACCACTATAGGGTTACTTGAGCCTTAAAGGAGAAGAGGATATAGTAAGATTTAATTTTTTATATATATGCACTTTCCCCGATTTAGATCGGAATCGGCCCAGAGGTTACGGCTATTTCGGGAAAGTGCTGTACCAGAGTGATGCCTGCAGCTAGAGGCATCACCCCGGTACCGGCGTCCACATGTCTTATGACAACCGATGCGGCTGAGAAGCAGCTCGTCTGTCATTACAAGGAGCGGAAGGGAGACCCGGGCTTCCAGCCTGCACAGCTGCCGAACAGAAGACCCGATCAAAGCCGCATTCGGCTCTGATCGGGTCTCCATGTAAATAAAGCCCAGAAGTGATGTCATGACATCGCTTCCGGTTACTCGGCGGCAAATTAAAAAAAAAAAAAAAAAATGCGAGCATTCAAAATGGCTATACTTGGCGTTTTTTGAATGCTTTTAAGCGCAGAGGTGGGATTTGGGGTCTTTTAGACCCACCAGAGTACCTGTTAAAAAAAGTGTCTCCGTGCTCGCACACAGAAGCGAACGCGTACGTAAGTCACACTCACAAAAGTAAACTGTGTTCAAACCATGCATGTGAGGTATCGCAGTGATCGTCAGCGCGAGAACAATAATTCTAGCACTAGACCTCTAACTCTATAAACGGGTAACCGTTAAATTATAATGCGGCGCCTATGGAGATTTTTTTAGGTATTTCGGGTACTTGTATAGCGCCGTCAATTTATGTAGCGCTTTACATATACATTGTACATTCACATCAGTCCCTGCCCTCAGGAGCTTACAATCTAAGGTCCCTAATTCGCATACATTCAGTAGGGCCAATTTTTTTATACAGGATCCAATTAACCTCCCAGCATGTCTTTGGAGTGTGGGAGGAAACCCACGCAGGCACAGGGAGAACATGCAAACTCCAGGCAGGTAGTGTCGTGGTTGGGGGTTCGAACCAGCGACCCTCTTGCTGCTAGGATAATGTGCTAACCACTACACCACTGTGCCGTACTATAGCTTGTCCCCATTACACAAGTGTGCGCAATTTTAAAGCCTGATATGTTAGACCTCTATTTACTCCTCTTTCATGTTATACAAAAAGTGTATGTATATACAAATATCTATTTTTTTCCTTTTCATGAAAGTGGATTTCTTCCAAAAAATGTATTTGGAAGACCGCTGTGCAAATACCGTGTGACAGAAAATATTGCCACAATCGTCATTTTATTCTTTAGGGTCTCTGCTAAAAAAAAAAGTTTGGGAGTGCTAACTAATTTTCCTAGCAAAATATTTAACTTGTAATCAACAAGTGTCAGCAAATGGCTTAGGCATGAATGGGTTAATGTAACTCTCATTACTATAACACACACATGCAGGGATGCACCCTACAACTGTAGCCGAGCCCTTAGACTTTGATCACTTCTAATGCACCAGGAATGTGTTTACCTGGAAGATCAGTTGAGAGTTTAATGATTTAAGGAAAGGAATTTTAGTGACAGTGGAAATATCTGGAAAATGTCTCCCAACAGAATTACTTAGTCTTGTGAATGGATCAACGTGGCATTTCCTGAATCAAAATCTTTATCTATGGAAGAGAATTTCTTATCCTCAATCTGATTATTTTCTGCTCTTGCATGATTGGTCAGAACAGTAATAATGCTTCTGGTAAAGATGAAATCTTCTTTCCGCAGGACCAACCAATCCAGGAAGGATGGCGGTTTGGGCCCCATGAAGATCCCCCTGGTCTCAGACATGCGCCGCACAATCTCCAAAGATTTTGGTGTTCTCAATGATGAAGGAATCTCCTTCAGGTAATCGGATCTTTGTCATTGGCCAGAAAATACAATCTCTATATTGTCACCATTCTTGGTGCGATTGTTTAGGTAAATTGCACTTCTCAAGCATGGCATGCTGGGAATTGTAGTCTTGCTCCCAGAGCTCAGTAGTTTGCCCAGCACTGATAATAATATATTGAGTTTGTGTGATTTGAGGCACATTTGTAACAATGTAACCATGTTCTCTGCAGGGGACTCTTCATCATAGATGAGAAGGGGATCCTGCGTCAGATCACCATTAACGACCTGCCTGTCGGCCGATCTGTAGATGAAACGCTGCGACTGGTGCAAGCTTTTCAACACACGGACAAGTACGGAGAAGGTGAGTTGTCCTCGGATCATTGCAGCAGGAGGTTGCAAGTTGTTGAACAATAGTACCCTGGAACACAGTATTGGGTGAATTGAATAGTTGTTCCGAGGGGTCCTCAAACATTGCATAGCATGAGTGGGGCCCACAGGGGCTGCTGCCTTGGGTGCAAAATCATACCTCTTATCCATCCCGGATTCTATGGGACCGTCCTGGTATTCCAACAAAATCCCAATGTCTTGTGGATCTGGGCGAGTCCATGAGCCCAGTGCTGCTACAAGTTTTTTGGCACTTGGCTCCACAAAGTCACTTGGCAGGGACCTGGAGCACCTACTGTTAATCTCCAGGGTGCCCTAGCGCTGAAATCCTCCCCCCTGCAGCCTCCAGCATTTCTCCCTGCTGGCTGCCTGTAATCATACAACTCCTAGCCAAAGGAAGCTAGGCTCTTCCTCAGTTTGACTACATCTCTCTAAAGAAAAAAAAAAAAACATTTTATAAAGGCTTCCAGGTGCACCAAAACGAGAGGTAGAAATCCTGTCCCCTGTAGGCATGCTGCAGATTTAAGGGCTCTTTCACACCATCCATCCCTTGGACGGACTCCCGTTTATCTCAGCGGGGGATCGGCTGAGCAGGAGGATGACAGCTGTTCTCTGCGCTGTGTGCGGAGACACAGCTATCAGTTTTCCATACATCTCTATGGGGGAATTGGATGGGAACGGACCATCCGTCCGTTCTCGTCTGATCCCATCCGATCCGCTGGACGGATGGAAAATAAGGCTTCCATCCGTCCAGATTTATCGGATGTCAGCGGACATGTCTCCGCTGACATCCGATGCCCCATAGAGATGCATGGGGGGACCGTTCAGATCCGCCAAAAAACGGGCAGGCGGATCTGAACGGTCCGCCTATGTGAAAGGGGCCTAAGGCTTTTGATGTTCTGGAAGCAGTGGTCTCTCTGCAGATGTCTTACAAACCCCCTGCTAAGTTACAGCACAGAAAGCAATGGTCCTTCTCTGTAGAAGGCTGGAAAGTGCCATATTTAGGCTGTGGGTGCTTTGTGACGAATGGTATAATAAGGCCCCTTTCACACTGATGCGTTTTTTTTTTTTTTTTTTTTTTTTTTTTTCCTCCTGCATTTTACCTTGCAAGAAAAATGTTTCCCTTTTAAAACCTATGGGACTTTCACACCATTGCTCTGTGGGTGTGGTGCATTTTGCATGCTGCATCTTTGGTGCAGGTTTTGAAAACTGCACCCAAAACGCAGCTTCCCATTGAAATGACTGGAAAGTGCGGTTAAAAACACACTGCACTTTGCGCTTTTGGGGCATTGAGTCGCATGTCAACTTTTCACAGGTGCAGGCAACCCAGAACGCACAGGAAATGCATCCAAAATCATGGTAAAAACACCCATGCCATTTTGCTACAAAGCAGCGTGAAAGGGTCCAAAGACTTTGCATACATTTTGTTTTGATGGCACCTGGAATGTATTTATCAGATTGGAAAGTTATTTAGGTTTTACCAAGACTGGAGTTTCCTTTAACAGAGAACCTGCTGGGTGACTTTCATCCCTCCATTGATGAGCGGGTAGGGCCGTTGGGACAGTTCCTGCTGGCAGCCATGACAGTAGAATGGGCGCAGTGCCAGCACATGCCTGGGTGTGTTGCAGGTTAGGCAGTAAAAGCCACACAGACCAGCCGTGAATCGCTGAGCTGCTGCAATGCCGACTCTCCATAATCTCTCTGATTTTCCAGATCGCCCTGTGTGTGGCGCAGCGGCCACAGAAACACAAGAGAGCCAATCTAAGGTGGTAATGGGGACCTCCGTCCAGAGGGTGACTCTAACTCTAAGTGTATCAATGAACCAATCCACTCCGAACAATATGGAGTCTCTTTTTTTTTACCCAATCCAAAAATCTCCTTCCTCCAGTCACTGCCCACTCTATAAGGGTTACATTCTTGTCACTGCCGGATAGGTGATGGGTCCTCTGCAGTCTTAGTGTATCTTCAAGGACAAAAATGGGGTGGGGTGTCTCCCAAGTCCCATAAACCATTGAAAGACTGAGGGCCTCAAGCATGACTCCCAAAGGCATGATGGGACTTGTAGTTTAGCAACAGCTGGCGAGTTGCTGTTTGCCTACCCCCTGCCCTGAGGCAAATGTTGGGATCCTCTCCTGGCCTGACTTAGCTGATGGCAGAGCTGCCCAAAAGTTAATAAACTGCAGTCATTACAGGCGACTTCCACTATCCTTGCAGGATTTTAGAGCATGTAATGGGAGGAGCTATAACACAGAAAGGTGGGGGGCAATGCCCCCCCATGGTGGGAGTCTACACCCAGATCTCGTGGGAGCAGTCTGGAAACTCTGAAGTAACTACATATCTATTGGGGTGATTTGTCCCCTGGCTCCACCTATAACATTTCTGCACAGACTGGCCCTTTAAGATTCAAATTCTTTACATTCCTGATTAGTTTATCGATGATCCCGGTCAATCGGATAACAAACTGTGAATGGCCCAATAAAACCGAGGTTCAAAAAGTGCAAAATATTTAATCCTTAACAGAGCTTTATTGGCACAACTCCAATGTGGAGATTACACAATGGTGGAGTCTGGAGGTCGGAGATGAAACAATGTAACATTGTTAATAAATGCTCTTCCTGGAGGAAGAAATGTTGTTTTTTTTTTTTTTTTTTTTCTATCCAATCACGAGTGACAGGAAACAAGTTTCTGTATCCAGCTATAAAATCTACCCGTATAGAATGTGTCCAATGTTTGCTGTACCCTGAAATGGAGTGTCTGAGATGGGTGCCAGCTGGGCGGGAGGGGTTCCTTGTCTGCATTCTCCCTAAGGTCCTACTCATTGGCACCCATCTAAACGCCTAAATCTATGGATATAAAATGCCAGCTTTTTTGCCCACCGGGGAGATTTACTAAAACTGGAGGGTGCAAAATCTGGTGCAGCTCTGCAAAGAAACCAATTGGCTTTCTGGTTTTATTGTCAAAGCTTAATTGAACCAACTGAAGTTGGAAGCTGATTGGCTCCCATGCAGAGCTGCACAAGATTCCAAGTGCTCCAGTTTTAGTAAATCTCCCCCATGTCCACTTTGAGACTTGTTGCTGCCAATAATTTCAGAATTGCTTTTTTTTTTTTTTTCCTCTTTCCATAATCTGGTCCACTTTCTCAGTTTACACATTTGATCTTTTTTCTATTGTGCATAAAATCTGGGTTCATGAGATCATTGCATTGTTGTACAGATTTTGCACAGCACCCCAACTTTTTGGGGGTTTTAGAATTAAATGTATTTAGAAATAAATGTATAAAAAAAAAATATATATATATATAATATAATATTCCATATCATGAATGCATGTTGAGGGCCCATGTTCAATGCAAGGCACCTAAGTGTTAATGGGCTTGTCCAGAGGTGTTGCAGATTTGCATTGAGATGCAGCAAATGGATTTACCTAAAGTTGAGCACTATATACCTGGGTGGTGATACCAATGTCCTGCCGGTGGTGTCCCTGCAAATCCTTTACCTGTAAACTTTGTATGAACCAATAACTTATTATTTTTTTTTTTTTTTTTACAAATTTTTGGCACTTGAAACTTGCACAGAAGCCTTTAAGTGTTAATGATTTTTATTTTTTTTCTATAATTTTTTAATTCTAATTTTTCTGCAGTAATTTTTAAGATTTTTGCTTAAGCTGGCCATACATTATACAATTTTTTTTTCTTATAAAATTTTCCTTTAGTTTTTACTAAAAACCATATCCTATACGATTAAACCTAAACACTTTCAATTTGTATGCAATCGGGTAGACCCTTGCACTACATAGTTGGAAATTTAAAAAAAAAAATGGTATAATTTACGGCCAGCTTTAGTCTCTGGATTTGTATAAATCCCTAAAATTTAACTGGTGTGTTTTTTTTTTTTTTTTTTTTTTTTTTTTTTTTTTTCCTTTTCCAGTCTGCCCAGCAGGATGGAAGCCAGGAAGTGACACCATCAAACCAGATGTCAAGCAAAGCAAAGAATTCTTCTCTAAACAAAAGTAGTGTCAGAAAGTGCTGCCCCTCGTAGCCAGGCTGGTGCCCCCCCCTTCCACCCTCTGTCTAGGAAGTGCTGCCCACTGTAGCCAGGCTGGAGTACCCCCTCTGTATAGAAAGTGCTACCCCTGATAGCCGGGTCCAACCACCTTCTCTGTATAGAAAGTAAAAGTATTTGTAGTAAAATGTTTTACAGATTATCTCAGTGTAGATGGAATGGAGTCTGGTGTAAAGAGTCCCTTATTTTTTGTCTTTTCTGACTTCAGGTATATTTTTGTAAAAAGGGCAATGAAATTTCTAGGTGAGATCAACCAGAATCTGTCTAATCTGTAAAATGTCAGAAGAAAACTGTTTTTGTATTCTTGTGATCTCAAATGGTGTACAATAAATAATATAGTGCATTAGGTGTGTACATTGTAATGTATGGGGATGGAGGGAAGGCGTAGAAGACTTGTTGGCTCACTTTTATTTAAAAGTAAAGGTTTAAAAAAAAGTGTGTGATATAGATATATACTATATTACAATTTTTTTTATATATATATTATACACACAATATTACAAATTAAAATTTATATAATTTAATTTGGCATTGCATGACTGTGTGCAAATGCCAGTAGCACGGTGCCGAATAGCAGCAAATGGCCTGATCATGAAGGGGGTAACACCTAGAGTTCAAGGGGCTAGGGAGGTTTTCGTTTGTATTTTTGAAGTAATGGTAGAACTCTGCAAGGGAAAAACAAAAAAAAAGTTTCCCTTGCAGAGGTTTCTACCATTATTTCAAAAATACAAAAAAAAACCTCCCTAACCACTTGAACTCTGGAAGGTTTTACCCCCCCCCCCCCCTTCATAACTAGGCTACTTGCTATTTGGCACTGTGCTACTGGTAATTGCACATGCAACACCAAATGAACATTTTTTTTTTTTTTTTTTTTTTAAACCCATCCAAAAATTAAAAAAAAAATTAATTTCTTCAATTTTAGGCCAAAATGTTTTGTCTCTTTAAGAAAAAAAGAACATTTTGGCCTAAAATTGAAGAAATTTTATTTAATAGCTTTTGCGAATTATGGTGAGGGGGTGAGAAGCATTTGATCCCCTTGTACATTTTGCCCACTGACAAAATGAATCCATCATTAGAATTTATTGATCATTTCTTTAACAGTGAGAGAATAACAAAAATATCCAGAAACTCATTTAAAAAAAAATGTATAAATTTGATTTGCATTTTAATGAGTGAAAAGTATTTATTGTTTATCCCCTCAAGCGGCAAGATTTCTGGCTCCCAGGTGTCTTCTATACAGGTAATGAGCTGAGATTAGGAGCACTCCCTTTAAAAGAGTTCTCGTAATCTCAGCATGTTGCCTGTATAAAAGAGACCTGTCCACAGAATTGGTCAGACTCCAATCTCTCCACCATGGCCAAGACCAAAGAGCTGACCAAGGATGTCTGGGACAAGATTGTAGACCTACATAAGGCTGGAATGGGCTACAAGATCATCGCCAACATCTTGGGTGATACCCTAACCCTAAGGGTGACTACTGTTGGTGCGATTATTCACAAATGGAAGAAACCCAAAATCACTGTCAGTCTCCCTCAGTCTGGGGCTCCATGCAATATCTTGCCTTGTGGGAGTTTTAGGCTCGGTTCACACTGATGCGATGCGGGAAGGCTGCGAACTCGCAGCCTGTTCCCGCATCGCACACGCACCCCCGGCAGTTCACACTGCCATATGCGATACGCTGGGGGTGTCAATGTAATCTTAACGACACCCCCAGTTTGATCGCATATCGCAGTGCGATCGTGCAGTTCGCACAAGTGTGAACCGCTGCGCGATCCGATCCTGATGCGGCAGCAAAAATGCCTCCTGTGCGTGTTTGCTGCGGGTGCGATGCGAATTTAGCCATACAAACTGTATGGCTAAACTCGCACCGCACAGCTGATCGCATGTCATGTCGGAGCAGTGCGCTCCGACATGACATGCTAACCCCGCACACGCAGTAGTGTGAACCGGGGCTCAATGATGAGACTTGTGAGGAATGAGCCCAGAACTACACGGGAGAATCTTCTCAATGGTCTTAAGGCAGCTGGGACCATCGTCACCAAGAAAACAATTGGTAACGCACTACACTGTAAAGGACTCAAATCCTGCAGCACCCCCAAGGTCCCCCTGCTCAAGAAAGCACCTCTACAGACCCGTCTGATGTTTGCTAATGAATATCTGAATGATTCAGGGGAAAAATGGGTGAAAGTGTTGTGGTCAGATGAGACCAAAATCAAGATCTTTGGCATCAACTCAACAGGTTTGGAGGAATGCTGCCTATGACCCGCAATACCACCATCCCCACTGTCAAACATGGAGGTGAAAACATGATTTTGGGGGTGTTTTATGCAAAGGGGACAGGATAACTTCACCGCAGCAAAGGGATGATGGGACGGACCATGTACTGTCAAATCTTAGGTCAGAACCTCCTTTCCGCAGCAAGGACATTGAAAATGAGTTGTGGATGGGTATTCCAGCATGACAATGACCAAAGAAGTGTATTCAGGTCCTGGAGTGGCCTAGCCAGTCTCCAGACCTTAAAGGCTCGTGCACACTAGAAGAAAATTGGGCGAACATTTTCGTCCAAAGAATTTTAGTATGATTTTCGTATAAAGATACAGAACTTTTCTACATCCAGATTTTTTTTGTACAAAATTCTCGAAGGGACAGACTTAAATTTTTCTTGTACGGAAAAAAACGATTTTCGTTTAATGTGTACCATTTTCGTACAAGAAAAATCGACTGTGCATGATCAGAAACTAAACAAAAAAAGCCTTTGAAAAAAAAAGATATATATATCACAATTCTGCCCTCTACTGGTGATATAATATATCCCCTGCGCACAAGTAAACTTCCGAATAGTCTTATATAGACACTACCGCATCTACTAAAAAAAGAAATTGTGTCAAAGTATACTCAAATCAATCGTCCCTTAGAACAATGAAATTGGCATAAGTAGTGCTGGTAAAAAAGCCTTTGTAGTACAAATTTTCATACAAAAATTCTTTCATCAGTTCCGATTTGCTGTGAAACGATAAAAATTGGACAATCGTTCGCTCGATTTTCTTAGTGTGTACCCCACTTAAGTCTATTAAAAAATATGTGGAGGGAGCTGAAGATTCAAGTTGCCGAACGTCAGCCTCGAAACCTTAATGACTTGGAGAGGCTCTGCAGAAGAGTGGGACAAAATCCCTCCTGAGATGTGTGCAAACCTGGTGGCCAACTACAAGAAACGTCTGACCTCTGTGATTGCCAACAAGGGTTTTGCATCCAAGTACTAAGTCATGTTTTTCAAAGGGAGCAAATACTAACTATATATACTGTATATATATATTCTCTATATCCTGGTGTACTGACTTCCTTTCTCATTTCTGAAGGCCCTTAAAATGTCTAGATGGTTTAAAGCAGTTACCAAGGGGCATGGCAAGTTTTTTTTTTTTTTTTTGGTCACAATTTTCTTAAAAAATTAAAATCCATTTTTTTTTTTTTTTTAATTTAATAAGGTCACCACCACAGTACAGCCTCCTATGACTGGTGTGGCGGTGATCAGGGACACTGGTGATAGCGTGTTTAAAAAAAAAATATATATATATATATATTTTTTTCCCTCTGTACTTTCATCAGCGTGGTTCAATGTTCCCAAATACACTGTGGGCGGTCGGTAAGTGGTTAAAGTAGAACTATGGGGAAAATTTAAATACAGGAGGTGTGTTACTGGCCAGATTGGGGGTGCTCTAATACTGGAGGTGTATTACTGGCCAGAGTGGGGGGGTGCTCTAATACTGGAAGTGTGTTACTGGCCAGGTCACCAGGTTCAAACCGAGGGGGAAAAAAAGTCTACAAAAAAAAAAAAAAAAGAATCTTCTAATGATTGGTAAGCTGTAATATAATACATTGTTGGTGTTTTGTTTAATACCGCTTTAACTATTGGCAGCTGTGTAAGGTGTGATTCAGAGGCGTAACTAGAACCTTCAGGGCCCTGATGCAAGAAACCATGAAGGGCCCCCCAGACCCCTGGCCGGGGCCCTTACCTTCAAGCCCAGGGCTCTTCCCACTAATCCTGGGGCTCTTTACACTCGTTGCATGGCCTTTTATTACGGTCCCACAGCAGGATGCTTTCACAAGTTCTGCAGTGGGCCCCCTTCCTGCAATCTTGGGGCCTCCCCACAGTGGTGCAATGCCAGGGTCCAGTCGCAAGTGTGACCTTTGCGATCCTGGAAGTTCACCCACTGGTTTGCTACCGGGCCCCCTGGAGCATGGGGCCCGGTAGCGATTGCAACCCCTGCAACCCCTGTAGTTACGCCCCTGGTGTGATTAGCAGGATGATGGACAATTACCCATCACAAATCCCAGGAGGAGAATTCTGCACTGGGAATGGCATCCAACAACGGTTATCCCTTATTGCAAAAAACATGCATAACCGCTGAAAAACAGTGCTTCAGACCATGAGCCATGACTAAGGCATGACGGCCAAAACACGTTGGCTGTTTTACAGCTGTCAGACCATGAGCCATGACTAAGGCCTGACGGCTGAAACACGTTGGCTGTTTTACAGCTGTCAGACCATGAGCCATGACTAAGGCCTGACGGCTGAAACACGTTGGCTGTTTTACAGCTGTCAGACCATGAGCCATGACTAAGGCCTGACGGCCGAAACACGTTGGCTGTGTTACAGCTGTCAGACCATGAGGCATAACTAAGGCCAACCAACCAAAACATGTTGGCTGGTATACCTGTTTTTGCAATAAAGGAAAACGGTTGTTGGATGAGATTCTGAGTGCCGACTTCTCCTCCTGTGATTCGTGTTACCTGAGGCTTTGGCAGCCTGTAAGTCTGAGCCTGGGGCAGAGCTGGGATGTGAGAAGGTGGAAGTGCCCACACACCTGTATTCCATTACCCATCACAGGTTAGCGACTGAAGGTCAGTCTGGGAGCAGAATGGAGGACTGGGGGCCGGTTGACGCCAGAGCTGTCGCGGTGTGTGGGGCGATATCGCCCAACAGTAACACAAGTCAATGGTAAGGGACACCGGTGCCGTTCACACTTATGTGCTTAGCACTGCGATGAAATAATGCATGCATCATTTTTGCGCAACGCTGCATAGCGCCTCCCATTGCAGCTCAACACATCTGCATATGACTGCGCAGTACAAATAAAGTTTAACACCTTCCCGCACAGCCTATAGTAAAATGATAGCCGGAAGGGAGCACTGTCATATGACGTCCTCCCAGAACGCCCCTCTCGCAGGGGCCACGAAATCTGTCACCGGCTGTGACTGACCACTGCATGGGCCTGCTACCAGTACCATGTGACTGTTGTGACCAATCACAGAAGATCACATGACAACTCTAAACAATGGACGGCTTCCTTTCATGCCATTCACTGTATATGATTGTTTTTGTGATTGGTCACAGTGATCACATGGTACAGACAGGCCAATCACAGCCCACCTGTACCATGTGATTAGCTTTGCCTAATCACAACACAACACTCTGAATTAATCCGTTTCATTCAAATAATTGTTAAGTCTCTTTTAAAAAAAAACATTAAATCAAAAATGACAAACGTAATCCCTACTCTGTGCAGTTGGTTTTGCACAGAGCAGCCTGGATCCTCCTCTTCTCAGGTCCCTGTTCTGTGATCCTGGCCCCTCCCTCCTGTTGAGTGCCCCCACAGCAGGTAGCTTGTTATGGGGCACCCGAGCTGAGTCACAGCTCCCTGAAGTCCATTCAGACACAGAGCTGTGACCCAGCCCCGCCCCCTCTCTTTCTCTCTCCTGATTGGCTGACTGAATTTGACTAACAGCAACAGGAGCTGATCGCAGCGCATTGCTGTCTCAGCCAATGAGGAGGGAAGTCCAAGACAGCTGATTCACTCCAGCAGCATTGCTGGATAAAGATGGGCTCAGGTAAGTACAGTATTAGGGGGGGCTGCTGCACATAGAAGTTTTTTTTTTTTTATCTTAACGCATAGAATGCATCTTCTGCCTTTACAACTCCTTGCAGTAAAAATGGTTGCTTATACCAATGAAATTCATTGCTATAAGCAATCATAATGTGTAAAAGAAAATAAAAATCCTGATCGCTTCCCCAGAGCAGTACAATGTTACTTTTGTAAAAAAAATTGAAAAACAAAAGTAATAAAAATAAAAATTGGAAAGAAAAATGTTTACTTTTTATTTTTTACAGACTGTCGCCAGTCAGAGTTCCTGAGCACCGCCAAACCCGTTATATGACGACGCTGAGCTGCGCTGGTGAAGAGATGTAAAACACTAAAATTTTCACTTTTTTTTATTTTCAAATGTATTATTTTCCAAATAATTGTGACTATTTACATCTTCAAAAAACTCGCCATGCCTCCTACTAAATACCTCGGACTGTCTACTTTCCAAAAAGGGGTGATTTTGGGGGGTATTTGTACCGTCCTCTCATTTTCTGGCCCCAAGAAATGAGATCGGCCGTCACATCAGGGTTGATCGATTATCAGATATATATTCCATAGTTTGTGGATTCTATAACTTTCCTACAGACTAAATAATATTCACTTATTCGGGGTATTTTCACCAAAGAAATGTAGCAGAATATATTTTGGCCTAAATTTATGAAGAATGATTTTTTTTCTTTTGCAACATTTTATAAATGAAACAAAGAAAACTTGTTTTTTTTTCCATTTTCAGTCTTTATTTATTTAGAAAAAAAAACAACAACCCTGCGGTGATTAAACACCACCAAAAGAAAACTCTATTTGTCTAAAAGAAAATGATAAAAATATCATATGGGTACAGTGTGGCATGACCGCGCAATTGTCATTCAAAATGCAACAGTGCTGAAAGCTGAAAATTATCTTGGGCAGGACGAGGGGGAGGGGGTGGGGGAGTTAGGGCCTGGTATTGTAGGGGTTAAAATAGTATTACAAAAAAATGGGGGGAAAAAAAGCGTTTCGCCTTCTTACCGCCATCTTTCTAACGCGATGTGGATGTCTTATATGCAAACGATAACGCAGCACAAGAAAAATGCACTCAATATACAAGTAAACGGATCACAAATGCATTAGAAATGCGCATCGACACACTACAATAGCGCACTTTAATGCATCTCAGCGCAGAGCTGTGGTGTGAATTGGCCCTAAAACTGTCACTAGGAGGAGCTTCCTGTGTCAGAGCGCCACCTGGTGTGTGTGTGTGTGTGGAAGTGTCACCACACAATGTACAGCGCTGCGGAATAGGTCGGCGCTATAGAAATGTAAAATGATAGCATGTGACTGGAGGTCTTACACAATGAGAACTTCAAGGCGATTCACAATATCTTTAAAAGAAAAGATACAAGATTACCCCCCCCCCCCCCCCAATGTAGGCCGTCCTTTACCTCTGCTTAATGCATTAGAAAAAAAATGTCCAGCGTGCTGAAAAATCTTCAAGAATCTCTTTAATGATTTTTCAGCTGCAAAATATCCACTGAATCCTAAACTAAGGATGTATAATGAACGATATAAAACTGACTTAAATACTGACTTTGCCTTCATCTTCTTTTCTCTCCATAAGTACAGCACCAACTTTGATCAGCCATCTTCCAGGGTAACCGTCTCCTTCTTGAACCAAGATGGCAGCACAGGGATGACAATCCTGGTGCCTGTGCAGTTCTTGGCTGTGTTTCCAAATGTCTGACAGAGATCAGCCCCTGCTACAGCTTCTCATCTTGTGACTGTGAAGGTTCCCACATATATCCAGGTCATGGTGCATCCACTTCTTCCAATGAGAGTCAGGAAGATATTCCATGATTTATATTCACCTAATGTCCTCTACACCCATAAACTCCTCAAATCTAACCACCCAACCTTCGCACACCCAACCATCCGACCTCCACACACCTGACCATCCGACCTCTGCACACCCAACCTCCTGACCTCTGCACACCCAACCTCCACACATCCAACCTCCCCACACCTAACCACCCGACCTCTGCACACCCAACCACCTGACCTCCACACACCCAACCACCACACACCCAACCACCTGACCTCCACACACCCAACCACCAGACCTCCGCACACCCAACCACCAGACCTCCGCACACCCAACCACCCGTCCTCCGCAATCCCAACCTCCAAACACCTAACCTCCCGACCTCCACACACCCAACCTCCCCACACCTAACCACCCGACCTCCACACACCTAACCACCCGACCTCTGCACACCCAATCTCCCCACACCTAACCACCCGACCTCCACACACCCAACCTCTGCACACCCAACCTCCACACACCCGACCAACTGACCTCTGCACACCCAACCTCCCCACACCTAACCACCGACCTCTGCACACCCAACCATCCGACCTCCACACACCTGACCATCCGACCTCTGCACACCCAACCTCCTGACCTCTGCACACCCAACCTCCACACATCCAACCTACCCACACCTAACCACCCGACCTCCGCACACCCAACCACCTGACCTCCACACACCCAACCACCTGACCTCCACACACCCAACCACCAGACCTCCACACACCCAACCACCACACACCCAACCACCTGACCTCCACACACCCAACCACCAGACCTCCGCACACCCAACCACCCGCCCTCCGCAATCCCAACCTCCAAACACCTAACCTCCCGACCTCCACACACCCAACCTCCCCACACCTAACCACCCGACCTCTGCACACCCAATCTCCCCACACCTAACCACCCGACCTCCACACACCCAACCTCTGCACACCCAACCTCCACACACCTGACCAACTGACCTCTGCACACCCAACCTCCCCACACCTAACCACCGACCTCTGCACACCCAACCACCCGACCTCTGCACACCCAGCCTCCCCACACCTAACCACCCAACCTCCACACACCCAACCACCTGACTTCCACACACCCAACCACCAGACCTCCGCACACTTAACCTCCCCACACCTAACCACCCAACCTCCACACACCCAACCACCCGACCTCCGCAATCCCAACCTCCCAACTCCTAACCACCTGACCACACACCCAACCTCCCCACACCTAACCACTTGAGCTCTGCACACCCAACCACCTGACCGCTCCACACCTAACCTCCTCAACAATAACTGACTTAAAACTTCCGACTTCCAAAATAACCAACATAAAACCCCTGACTTCCAACAATAACCGACAATAAACCTCTAACTTCCAACAATAACTGACATAAAACCTCTGACTTCCAACAATAACTGACATAAAACCTCCGACTTCCAACAATAACTGACATAAAACCTCCGACTTCCAACAATAACCGACAATAAACCTCCGACTTCCAACAATAACTGACATAAAACCTCCAACTTCCAACAATAACCGACAATAAACCTCCGACTTCCAACAATAACTGACATAAAACCTCTGACTTCCAAAAATAATCGACATAAAACCTCAGACTTTCAACAATAATCTAAATAAAACCTCTGACTTCTGACAATAACCGACATAAAACCTCAGACTTCTGACAATAACCGACATAAAACCTCAGACTTCTGACAATAACCGACATAAAACCTCCGACTTCCAACAATAATCAACATAAAACCTCCGACCTCCAACAATAATCGACATAAAACCTCCGACTTCCAACAATAACCCACATAAAACCTCAGACTTCCAACAATAACCGACATAAAACCTCCGACTTCCAACAATAACCGACATAAATCCTCTGACTTCCAACAATAACCGACATAAATCCTCTGACTTCAAAAAATAATTGACATAAAACCACCGACTTCCAACAATAACTGACATAAAACCACCGACTTCCAACAATAACCGACATAAAACCTCTGACTTCCAACAATAACCGACATAAAACCTCCGACTTCCAACAATAACCTGAAAAGAAGATGTACACCTCACAGGTGGATCTATATCCACAATCAGCCGTGAGTGCTGGACCTCGGATCGCCACTGGATAACAGGAACATGAAGAGAAAGTGGCAGCACACCAAAATGATGACTTGATAATAGCAAATATTTATTTGTACAAATCTGGATAGAAGGTACAACAGAATGGAAATTGTAGACGCGTTTCACACGACCAACAGCGTGCTTGTTCACTACAACTACTGCAACAAATAACCCGGCTTAAGTATTTGTGCTGGAAGGTGCGCTGCACACCCCTACTTCATTGGAAAACCAGTTACCTCCATTCTAATACACAAAAAAAAAGACAGGATAAAAGCAACATCACAATCTTCAATGTATGACACATCCAACTCTTATCAAAAAGAATCATAATATAACCTAATCAAAGCAGTGCATGGTGTCATGAATATGTAGATGAAGATGTATTGTTTCTATATATTATAAAAAGATGCAAAAGTGCAATGTTAATACAATGTTAAATACCGTACATTGTTTCCAAAAGGTGAATAGATTGAATCCATAAAACCGGGAGCAAATATTCGATATAGAAATAAAATAGTAATGTGTCCAAGTATGGAGAACAAAATCAATTGAATAGATAGATGGATTATTATAATAGATGTCATCAATAGATATAGTATAGTATTTTATTTTACAATCGCTATATCAATTGATGACATCCATTATAATCCATCTATCTATTCAATTATTTTTTTGTTGTACCTTGTATCCAGATTTTATTTGCTACTATCACGTTATTGTTTTGGTGTGCGGGCACTTTCTCTTCATGTTCCAACCAGGGCCGGATTGGCCTACTGGGAAATTTCCCGGTAGGCTGGCATGGCGGCTATCCCCGTGCAGACGGCACATGCACGGTGACATGTTGGCACTGGGCGGCGCCTTTTGTCCAAAAGGTAAGCGAGACTTCTCCTCAGGAGATGCAGTGCTGTGGGCATGGTACAGCCTGTACACCTCCTAGCCTCCCCACATCCAACCTCCGCACACCTGACCACCCAACCTCTGCACACCTGACCTCAACACACCCAACCTCCCCACACCTGACCACCCGACCTCCACACACCCAACCTCCTCACACCTGACCACCCGACCTCCGCACACCTGACCACCTGACCTCCGCACACCTGACCACACGACCTCCGCACACCTGACCACCCGACCGCCTCACAACTGACCACCCGACCTCCTCACACCTGACCACCCGACCTCACACCTGACCTCCTCACACCTGACCACCCGACCTCCTCACACCTGACTACCCAACCTCTGCACACCTGACCTCAACACACCCAACCTCCCCACATCTGACCACCCGACCTCCGCACACCTGACCTCCGCACACCTGACCCCCCAACCTCTGCACACCTGACCACCTGACCTCCGCACACCCAACCTCCTCACACCTGACCATCCGACCTCCGCACACCTGACCACCCAACCTCTGCACACCTGACCACCCAACCTCCCCACACCTGACTGCTCGACCTCCGCACACCCAACCTCTGCACACCTGACCTTCCCACACCTGACCACCGAGCTCCACACACCCAACCTCTGAACACCTGACCACCCAACCTCCCCACACCTGACCACCCGACATCCGCACACCCAACCTCTGCACACCTGACCACCCGACATCCGCACACCCAACCTCTCCACACCTGACCACCCAACATCCACACACCCAACCTCCCCACACCTGACCATCCAACATCCACACACCCAACCTCCCCACACCTGACCACCCAACCTCCCCACACCTGACCGCCCGACCTCCGCACACCCAACCTCTGCACACCTGACCACCTGACCTTCCCACACCTGACCACCCGACATACACACACCCAACCTCTGCACACCTGACCACCCGACATCCGCACACCCAACCTCTGCACACCTGACCACCCGACATCCGCACACCCAACCTCTGCACACCTGACCACCCGACATCCGCACACCCAACCTCCCCACACCTGACCACCCGACATCCACACATCCAACCTCCCCACACCTGACCACCCGACATACACACACCCAACCTCCCCACACCTAACATTCACACACCCAACCTCCCCACACCTAACATTCACACACCCAACCTCCCCACACCTGACCACCCGACATCTACACACCCAACCTCCCCACACCTAACATTCACACACCCAACCTCTGCACACCTGACCTCCGCACACCTGACCAACCGGCCTCCACACACTTGACCTCAACACACCCAACCTCCCCACACCTGACCATCCAACCTCCGCACACCTGACCTCCGCACACCCAACCTCCGCACATAGGGAACCCCTATGATGAAGGGGAGACCCCTATGATGAGGTGGGAACCACTATAATGAAGGGGAGAGGGGCAAACCCCTATGATGAGGAGGGACCCCTATGATGAGGGGTGGAACCCCTATGATGAAGGGGAGAGGGGGGTACCCTTATGATGAGGGGTGGAACTCCAATGATGAAGAGGGATGGGGGCCCCTATGATGAAGGGGGAACCCCTATGATGAAGGGGAGAGGGGGTACCCCTATGAGGAGGGGGGAACCCCTATTATGAAGGGTGATGGGGACCCCTATGATGAGGGGGAGAGGGAGGACCCCTATAATGAAGTGGAGAGGGGGGTACCCCTATGATGAGGGGGAGAGGGGGAACCCCTATGATGAAGGGGAGAGGAAGGACCCCTATGATGAGGGGGGAACCCCTATGATGAAGGGGAGAGGGGGTACCCCTATGAGGAGGGGGGAACCCCTATGATGAAGGGTGATGGGGGACCCCTATGATGAGGGGGAGAGGGAGGACCCCTATGATGAAGGGGAGATGGGGTACCCCTATGATGAAGGGGGGAAGGGGGTACCCCTATGATGAAGGGGAGAAGGGGGTACCCCTATGATGAAGGGGAGAGGGGGTACCCCTATGATGAGGGGGAGAGGGAGGACCCCTATAATGAAGTGGAGAGGGGTGACCCATATGATGAGGGGGAGAGGGGGTACCCCTATGATGAGGGGGATACCCCTATGATGAAGGGTGATGGGGACCCCTATGATGAGGGGGAGAGGTAGGACCCCTATAATGAAGGGGAGAGGGGTGACCCATATGATGAGGGGGAGAGGGGGGACCCCTATGATGAGGGGGAGAGGGGGGACCCCTATGATGAAGGGGAGAGGGGGGGACCCCTATGATGAGGAGGGGACCCCTATGATGAGGGGTGGAACCCCTATGATGAAGGGGAAAAGGGGGTACCCTTATGATGAGGGGTGGAACCCCTATGATGAAGAGGGATGGGGGACCCCTATGATGAGGGGGAAACCCCTATGATGAAGGGGAGAGGGGGTACCCCTATGAGGAGGGGGGAACCCCTATTATGAAGGGTGATGGGGACCCCTATGATGAGGGGGAGAGGGAGGACCCCTATAATGAAGGGGAGAGGGGGGTACCCCTATGATGAGGGGGAGAGGGGGTACCCCTATGATGAGGGGGGGAACCCCTATGATGAAGTGGAGAGGGGGATACCCCTATGATGAGGGGGAGAGGGGGTACCCCTATGATGAGGGGGAACCCCTATGATAAAGGGTAATGGGGGACCCCTATGACGAGGAGGGGACCCCTATGATGAGGGGGAACCCGCATGATGAAGGGTGATGGGGTACCCCTATGATAAGGAGGGGACCCCTATGATGAGGTGGAGAGGGGGGACCCCTATGATAAGGAGGGGACCCCTATGATGAGGTGGAGAGGGGGGACCCCTATGATAAGGAGGGGACCCCTATGATGAGGGGGAACCCCTATAATGAAGGGTACAGAGTGTTTTTGAACCGTAATCGCTGTCCTGATTTTGCTGAGTTTTTTCTATAACGCGCTCTCTCTCCTGATTGGTGAGCTGTTTTGTTCTCTCTCCTGATTGGTCGCGTTTTTCGGGGGAGGTCAGCAGAGACTGTGACATTTAGGGGCGGAGTCTGACTGAAACTGCTCCGCCTGTGGGGCGGGGCCTGGCCTGGCTGAGAGTGGAACTGTGGGTAGGTTGCTACATGTCACGTGACCATCCTGACATGCGCAGTGTGCTCGGTTAGCGGAAGCGGAAGTGAGGTTTTTCCACATGTGACCTCTTTTCCCCGCCCCCTCAGACTGCTCTCAGATTGGGTTGGCGGGTCGGTGAACGGAGAAGATGGCGGCGGTTCTGCAGCAAGTTCTGGAGCGGGCCGAGCTTACCAAGCTGCCCAAAGCCATCCATACGAAGCTGGAGAGATTCCTGTCCGAGCAGCAGGCGGAGATAGACGCCATGAAGTCCCGGCATGAGAAATACAAAGTGGACTCCGGTATGAGGGGGGTGGGGTGATCTATGGGGACCCCCGAAATACAGGAGTATACAGGGACACAGCCTGTAATGGGGGTAATCCGCCTGTCCCTGGTGCCCCCCCCCCCGAGGGGCCGCCTGTCCCTGGAGCACCCCCCCCGAAGGGCCGCCTGTCCCTGGTGCACCCCCCCCCCTGAAGGGCCGCCTGTCCCTGGTGCGCCCCCCAGCCCCCCCCCCCTGAAGGGCCGCCTGTCCCTGGTGCACCCCCCCCCCCGAAGGGCCGCCTGTCCCTGGTGCACCCCCCCCCCCGAAGGGCCGCCTGTCCCTGGTGCACCCCCCCCCCCGAAGGGCCGCCTGTCCCTGGTGCACCCCCCCCCCCGAAGGGCCGCCTGTCCCTGGTGCACCCCACCCCCCCCCCCGAGGGGCCGCCTGTTCCTGGTGCGCCCCCCCCCCCAGGGGCCGCCTGTCCCTGGTGCACCCCCCCCGAAGGGCCGCCTGTCCCTGGTGCGCCCCCCCCCCCAGGGGCCGCCTGTCCCTGGTGCACCCCCCCCCCAGGGGCCGCCTGTCCCTGGTGCACCCCCCCCCGAAGGGCCGCCTGTCCCTGGTGCACCCCCCCCCCCCCCCCGAGGGGCCGCCTGTCCCTTTGATCAGACCGTCTGTCCCCGGCTCTTAAAGCCGTACTGGGATCACAGCAGCTGTGAGCTTGATTTAACCCCTTATTTACCATGCCGGTATAAACATTCCTCGGTAGAGAAGGGGTCAGCAATGACCTCTCAGGTCGGTGTTTTATGTTCTTCTCCCCTGTGGATGGAATTGGATGGATTTGTCTTTTTTTCCCAAGCAGCATAATAACTGCGACTTTCTCTTCCCAGAACAACAATACTTCGACATCGAGAAACGTCTCGCCCAGAGCCAGGAGCGCCTCGTCTCCGAGTCCCAGGAGTCTCAGAATTTACAGGAACAGCTCAATAAGAAACGTGAGTCTCCTTCACCGTCATCTGTGCTGCACAATACAACATTTCTACAACTGATAACATCTGATTGGTCTGTTTGTTTGTTTTTTAGTTGAGGAACACAAAGAAATAAGTGAGAAAATGAGAGACCTGGAGACGTCCAATCACCGCCTTCTGGCCTTGCAGGTAATTTCTAACACCGCTTACCAATCATTTAATGTGATGGCTGCATTTGTTTTCTTTTTTCACCTGGTGATCCAGCCAGTAACGTCCTTTCTGTCTCAGGCTGTCTCCACTCTGGATGGAGGAGCAATGGAGACACCCTTGGGCAGCAGCATTGTCAGACTGGGGTGTGGGTATTGGTAGATGGACAGGAGTAAAAGCCACCCTCCCCATCCCATTTATTTAGATTATCAGGGCTTATATAAACTTATGAGAGGTATGGCATTTTTTTCCCCTATATATGTTCTTAGGTGGATGCAGGATCTGTTCCCCGGCACCTCTACACTGAGAATCGAGCGATCGAACACCGCTGATTGCTGACAGCTCCCTGAGCGGAGAGCTACAGACTGTCAGCAGCTCTGCCTCCTCCGCTGGAGCGCTGGGCTGTGGAGGGGGGGGAGCGGCCGGCTCAGGCTCTCAGCGGCTCACCGGGTGTCAATCCAGGCACCTGGCGGATCCCGACTTCCATTATCGCAATGATGCGATGCCTGGACTGACTTCTGTGACGTCAGCAGAGAGCGGACTTCAGCCCGCCCCCTGATGAAAACGGGTCACAGGAGTGCAGAAGATGTACAGCCAAACTTACTTTGTCTATGCTTCTCCTTTTTTAAAGTGGTATTAAAGCTTTGTTGTAAAAAAAAAAATATATATATATATAGCTGCATGGTTCTGGATTAAATGAGAATCACAATTTTTTTTGCTTAGAATAAAGATCCCGATTCTCAGTGTAACATCTTTTTAATTAAAAAAAAAAAAGATTGGGCTAACTTTACTGTTTAGTTTTTTTTTTTTTTTAAATCCATTAAAGTGTATTTTTTTCCCCAAAAAAAATGCGTTTTGAAAGACTGCTGCGCAAATACAGTGTGACATAAAAGATTGCAATGGTTGCTATTTTATTCTCTAGGGTCTCTGTTTATATATATATATAGTTTGGGGGTTTAACTTGCAAGCAACAAGTGTCAGAAAAAGTCTTTTAAGAGGTTAAACTGCCCTCACTGAGGGCTCTTTCACACGGGCGATCAGTTTTTTGGCTCCGGTCCTTTTTTTTTTTTTTTAATGAAGTGGATGACATTTGTGTCATCCGCTCCGTGTGCCCGCATATCATCCCATCCGTTTGCGGATGATATGCGGACATAATGTAAGTCTATGGCATTGCGGATGACAGCGCTGACATCCGATTTTCCTTCCTTTCCGTTTTTTGAACGGATGAAAAAATAGGGTTCTGTTCCGTTCTAAAAAAACGGAACAGAACTGAAAGGAAGAAAATCGGATGTCAGCGGATGGTATTCCGCTGACACCCGCAGTGCCATTCACTTACATTATGTCCGCAAAAAAATAGGATGATTTGCGGACATACAGAGCGGCCGTGTGAAAAAGCCCTTACAGAAGGAAGTGCATTCCTTTGATGTAAAGAATGAAATGATACATTGTAATACATTGTGTTTATAGTTATCTAGCAGCCTTAACAATGTTGATAAACATTTGCTGAGGCTCTTTTTTTTCTTCTTTTTTTTTGACAGCTGTGAGTGAGCAGAGAACAGCTCTGTAAGAATCAGGGACATGCTATTTTAAGATCATGAGGGGGGGTTTAATGATTAATCGTGCAGCTCATATATATATATATATATATATATATATATATATATATATATATATATATATATATATATATCTGCGCTGTGCGGTGCTTTTGCACAGAGCATCTCCAGTCCTCTTCTTCTTTTCTAGTCCTCCAACAGCATTCCTGGCTCCTCCCCCCTCAAGCAGTGCCCCCAGGGAAGGGGGGGGGGGGTGTCGCTGCATACAGATTTTTTACCTTTAGAACCAATTTAATTCCAGATGTTAACTAAGATACCCGCCCTGCAGAATCCTTTCAGAATTCTGCACCCGCCATCTTTGTCAGTGATGTCATCAAGAGGCTCGGTGGCTTTTCCGGGTTCAGCTGCCGGCCTTAAAATGACTTCCTCATCCCCAACCCCCCCCCCTTCTTTTTTTTTTTTTTTTTTTAGTTTGGGGCTTTGCCTCCTGTCATATTCTGTGCATATCCCAGGAGGCACAGCAGGTATAATGCACTTTATTTACCTAGGAGAAAGTATTGGGGGGGCTGAAGATTTTATCAAAAAAAGGTTAACGTGTAAGTTCACCTTTCATTAAATCTGCAGGGGACCTTACACTGGACCCCCCGGCTTCAGTATATATTATAATATATATATTTTGTTTATAGCACATAAAATAAAAATCGCAGAGCTGATCAAATAACCACCAAAAGAAATCTCTATTCGTGGTAAACAGAGGACATATTTATTTGGGTACAGCGTCGCACGACTGCGCAATTGTCAGTTAAAGCAACACAGTGCCGTATCTCAAAAAAAAAATGGCCTGGTCAGGAAGGGGGTAAAACCTTCCATAGCTGTAGTGGTTAAATACCACCAAAAGGAAAGCTCTAATTTGTACCAAAAAAGTGATACATTTTTCATTTGTGATAAAACAAAGAGGTTTGGGACTTTGAGGTGTGTAACCAACCGTTGGTATATTACATATAAACATGGTATATACAAAAGGGTAAATGCGTATTATAAACAAGTATTAGGTATCTAATCAGCAGATGGTAACGGTATTACTTCATGGTTGAAACAATAAGATACATTTATACATTAATGGTACAGATGAGCCATAGTGCACTTATAAGGATGTAAAATGTAGGCGCTGATTTTATAAAAAAAAAAAAAAAAAATCCTAATATGGGGGTATTAGTGATTAGACTTTAGAGTGTACCACATCCCTAGATAGAATATAGAGATGGAGGTTCCCTAGTTGTGGCACTTTATAGACACTTCAAACACGTAACCGATAAATGAATAAAAACAGATTTTGTTATGAATCATCAGTAAAACACAAACATGAAATCTACATAATATGGACAACTGAAACGATGAAACACTCTGTTATCATCCGCGTGTTTTCAGACTATATGACTCCTTCATCAGGGGTATAAGAGGTAACCTTGTAGTTCATTGGTGTATTGAAGAACATTCCATGTTTGGTTTAACCATTTTACCACCGGAGGATTTTGCTGTCTTATGTCCAGGCCACTTTTTGCGATTCGGCACTGTGCGACTTTAACTGACAATTGTTCGGTCATGCAACGCCGTACCCAAATGAAATTTACGTCCTTTTTTTCCCACAAACAGAGCTTTCTTTTGGTGGTATTTGATCACCTGTGCGATTTTTTTTTTTTTTTTTTTTTTTTTTTTTTTTTTTTTTTTTTCTTTTTGCACTATAAACAAAAAAAAGAGCGTTTATTTTGAAAAAATAACAATATTTTTTAAATTTTTTTTTATATGAAATTTCCCCCCAAAAAATGTAAAAAATCTAATTTTTTAAAAAATTTTTGGACAATTTTTCTGCTACCTATGTTTGGTAAAAAAAAAAATCACAATAAGCGTATTTTGATTGGTTTGCGCAAAAGTTATTGCGTTTTCCTAACAAAGGGAAAGATTTTTGGTGGGTTTTTTTTAACGCGTAATGGCGGCGATCTGCAAATTTTTATTTTTTTTTTCTGGACTGCGGCGGACAGATCGGACCCTTGACTGACATTTTTGACACTTTTGGGGGTACCAGTGACATTACTACAGTAATCAGTGCTATACATATGCACTGTTACTGTAAAAATGACACTGGCAGGGAAGGGGTTAATTTTTATTGGAGAGGGAGGGATTAATGTATGCCTGGTGCTTACTAACGTGTGTGGGGGGAGGGGACTGAGTGACACAGTGACAGATCACAGGTTGAGCTATGCTGAACACTGCATGAACACTGCAATCTGTCACTCCTTGTCACTGAGGAGATCCGCCCGCTTTGTTTACACAAGCGGGCGGATCTCCAAACTAGATTCCCCGACGATCGCCGCCGCTCCTCCCCTGGCCAGACTCCCGCTGTGACTGAAAACAGCGGGAGCGTGCCTACAGGGGGAGGAGTCCAGCGACGTAGGTCTACGTCGCTGGACGATAATGAACCACTTTGCCGCAGTACAGTCAATGTGACTGGTCGGCAACTGGTTAAAAACCGAGTCTCAGAACTTTCTGCCTTTCTGCTTAACCTTGGAGGTAACGTATGTTGTACTGGATGGAAGAGCCAATCGTAAAGAGGAGCATCCAAAAAGTGCTACACTCAACCTGGAAACACCAGGGGGCACTGAGGCATGGCACCTATGGGCCCATTATGGAATGGCAGAGCTCACATTGAGTAATAGAATTATGGGCTGGCTTGAGACAGCACAGCTAAAATGTGTCCTCCCCATAAAGGTGTGCAGCAGAATAAAAGGAATAGCAGGGCGCTGAGGTCAGTATCAAACAGGTTATTAAAATAAGCAGAACACTTGCATAGACGTTGGCATGAAACCGCATGGATATGGAACACCTGGGACCAAGCAGCTGTGATCAGTGTGAGGCTGTTGACATTACTGAGCAAAACAGATAACTGAGGATGACAGGGAGTCAGCCAGCTCAAAGAATGGATGTTAGGAGCTCTAGGCTGCACACGAGGATGACCGCTGTCAAAATGTCTGGTGGATGTCGGGAGAGGGGGTGTGCATGACGCCTTTCCAGGGACTTTGCCCTCTTCTTCAAATGCATTGACAGTGAAAGGAAGTGATGGACTTATAAAGCCAAAATGGCAGAAAGGGGAGGAACATGGGAGGGGAAGGAGGGAGAAAGCTGAGCTGCTGCATAGAGCTAGAAGGGCAGGAGGGAGAGAAAATCACAGAAGACATAGCTGAGCCCTTGGCTTGCAGACTGCCAGTATCAGGGAATTCATTGTTACTACTGTATCGGGGTATAATTTTCTGTGGTTTTCTCTCCCCTCCCACTTTCACCCCATTCCCGCCCATTTAGCGCTATGCAGCAGCTCTGCTTTCTCCCTCCTTCCCCTCACATTTTCCTGCCATTTTGGTTTTATAAGTCCATCTCTTCCTTTCACTGTCCATGCATTTGAAGAGGGGAAAAGTCCCTGGAAACGCGTCATGCACACCCCTCTCCTTACATCCACCAGGCATTTTGACCACTGTCATCCTCGTGTGCAGCCTAGAATGACGCTGCCAATACTCCTACTTTGAGCCGGCTGACTCCCTGTCATCCTCAATCCCTGTTTGCTCAAAAATGTCTACAGCCTCACACTGATCACAGCTGCTTGGTCTCAGGTGTTCCCTATCCATGCTTTTTCATGCTAGCTTCTATGTAAGTCTGCTGCTTATTTTAATAGTGTTTTTTTTTTTTTTCTGACCTCATTGTCCTGCTTCTCATTTTCGTCTACATCAGGGGTACTCAAATATAAAATTGAAAGGTCCACTTACCAATTTTACTTTCAGTCCGAGGTCCAGGCTCTGTGGTGCTGGGCTCCTGTGCGATATACCGCGGGCTGTGACTGTGAAAACGGCGCCTCTAATTCCTCCATAGTCCTGGCTCACAGGCGGAGTGATATCAAATGCACTCCGCCTGTGAGAGGAGGAGCCGTACAGAGAAAGCATGCGGCTGCAATAGAGAGCAAAGCCGCTGCTTCCTCTGTACGGCTCCTCCTCTCACAGGCGGAGTGCATTTGATATCACTCCGCCTGTGAGCCGGAACTACAAAGGATGTAGCGGCTCTGTTCTCTCACTTGCGGGAGACCTGGGTGGGCGTGTGACGTCACTGGTTGCTAGACCCTGGGCGGCCGGTGATCTAGCAACCAGTGATAAAAGGAATAGGCATACCGCCGCGGTCCAGATCTTGGGGCATCGGGGTCCGGACGCGGCCCGGAGTCCGCCTATTGAGGACCCAGGGTTTACATTGAGGTTATCCTACCCAGATCTTCTGCTGGAGCTGCAGAGGTTCCAGTCTCGGTTCCTTCTCCTGTTCATCCATCCAGTTGCCTCATCCATTTCTCTACCCTGTTGATTAGGGCTCTTTAAACTATGGCCCTCCAGTTGTTCAGGAACTACAATTCCCATCATGCCTAGTCATGTCTGGGCATGTCTGAGTTTTACAATGCCTCATGGGAGGTGTAGTTCTGCAACAGCTGGAGGGCCGTAGTTTGGGGATCCCTGCATTTGATGGTCTACAGATACAAATGAGAGTTCCGATGGACAAAGGGACTTTTCACTTCTAGGAGCGCTGTATGTACTGTGTACTTTTCTTTGGTTGTGTAGCAGAATAAAATGCATTGGAAGCTGAAAATTGGCCTGGGCAGAAAGGGAGTAAAAGTTCCTGGTAGGCAATTGGTTAAAATGATTAGTTACTGTGTTGCACCACGGTTGTGCAGTTTTATAATCTTTTTCCTGTAATACTATTTGCAGAGTCAGCTGACTAGAAATAAAGATTCAGTCGATGCTGAGAAGAGGGATTTAGTGAGGACGAATGACCGTAAAGCACAGGAGCTCGAACATCTCAATGGTGAGACCTTTTTTTGTTGCTTTCATCTTTATACTTGTGTTTGATATATCTCATCTCCTTTTAATACTTTTTCTCAAGATACTAAAATGATTAAAGTCTCTTTTAAAAAGAAAAAACAAACATGTTATACTCCAACTCCCCCCCTGCAGTTGATTTTGCACAGAGCAGCCCGGAGCCTCCCCTTCTCGGGTCCCTCTTCTGTGCTCCTTCCCCTCCCTTCTGTTGAGTGCCCCCACAGTAAGCAGCTTGCTATGGGGGCACCTGAGCCGAGTCACTGCTCCCGGTGTTCATTCGGACACGGCGCTGCGACCAAGCCCCACCCCCTCTCTCTCCTGATTGGCTGGCGTTAATGGGCCAATTGTGCCAGGCTGCTGTCTCAGCCAATGAGGGGATTCCTGGGCACCTGAGAAACTCCTGGATAAAGATGGGCTCAGGTAAGTATTAGTGGGGCTGCTGCACACAGAATGCACCTTCTGCCTTTACAATCCCTTTAGGGTAAAAAACTTTGTGTTCACCTCCCCATCCAGCCTCCCTCCCCCCTTACCTTTGCCCGAGAGCAGTGGCTCTCTCCCCTTACTGGAGATCGAGGCAGCAGTGGGAGAAATGGTCTCCAGCTGTTAGTCACAGCCAGTGTGATGAGAGGGCGGGGCCAAGCCATGCTCTGTGTATGTCAATGGACACTCAGTGGCTCGAGATCGAGTCCTCATGGGTAGCAGCTTGCTGTGGTGGCACTCGTAAGGGGGAGGAGCCAGGAGTGCCAGTCAGGGACCCCAGAAGGAGATTTTTATTTTGTGATCTTTAAGGAAAATGTTTGTACATTGAAGTAAAGAAATAAAACCTCACAGTACATTTAAAAAATGTTACATTTTAATTTTTTTTTCCCCTTTTAAGATGATATAAAACGCCTCAATGAGAAGTTGAAGGAAGCAAACGTCGCGAAAGTAGAGCTGCAGCTAAAACTAGATGAGCTGCAATCCTCCGAGGTGTCCGTCAAGGTGAGTTATAACAAAATAAGGAACTTAATCACATGGCTTACATTAAGCAAATTGATTTCACAAATCGTCTTCCAGGACCGCTCCTGAGACGTGTATCGCCCCCAATTGGAAAAGGAAACCTGTTACCTCCAAAGAGTTGAAAGGTAGTTCTCCAGGGCTTCAGCTCCATTATTAGTGTTTTCTACGCGGGTAACATGTTTCCTGTGTAACAGATTGAAGAAGCTCTAGGTTTTGGGCGGTGGTAAGAATTACTTTAGGACCGTGGTCTCCAAACTTCAGCCAGGGGCCGGATTGCGGCTCTGTGCTTGCCTTTATTCAGCCCTTGGTGCACTGTTCCTCTCACTGATTCGAGACTTTCTCCCCTCTGGCGCCCAAGGATGGGGGGGGGGCACCATTCCTCCTTCCTGGCAGCCAACGATGGGGAAGGAGGGGCACCATTCCTCCTTGCTGGCGCCCAAGGATGGGGGGGGCACCATTCCTCCTTGCTGGTGCCCAAGGATGGGGGGGGCACCATTCCTCCTTGCTGGCGCCCAAGGATGGGGGGGGCACCATTCCTCCTTGCTGGCGCCCAACGATGGGGGGGCACCATTCCTCCTTGCTGGCGCCCAACAATGGGGGGGGGGGGAACCATTCCTCTCTGGCGCCCAAGGATGGGAGGTGGGCACCATTCCTCACTGGCGCCCAACGATGGGGGGGCACCATTCCTCCTTGCTGGCGCCCAAGGATGGGAGGTGGGCACCATTCCTCCTTGCTATCGCCTAAGGATGGGAGGTGGGCACCATTCCACCTTGCTGGCGCCCAAGGATGGGAGGTGGGCACCATTCCTCTCTGGCGCCCAAGGATGGGAGGTGGGCACCATTCCTCCTTGCTGGCGCCCAAACGATCGGGGGGCACCATTCCTCCTTGCTGGCACCCAAAGATGGGGGGGGGGGCACCATTCCTCCTTGCTGGCGCCCAATGATGGGGGGGGCACCATTCCTCACTGGCGCCTAATGATGGGGGGGACGGGACACCCTTCCTCCCCGCTGGCGCTCCAACGATGGGGGGGGGGGGTTTGTGTTACCTGGAGATCCTGCCAGTAACGCGTCTGTTGAAGCCTGACAACACTTAGCCACTGCCTAGCAATTAGTATTGTGTTCAGCCTGTTGTAAAAGTTAAATCAGTTGACCGTTGGTCTATCAGACTACCCTGCAACCAACATGGCAGATAGGCTGGCAGCGCTGTTGCTTTTTGTGAGGCAGTAGCTTAGTGTGGTCAACCTGCAATAGGAAGAGAGATTTATTGGCAGGATCTCCAGGAAAGCAAAAGATTAGTAAAAAAGTTTTTTTTTTGTGTACTATAAGGCAGGATGGTAAAAATAGATTTTGGGTTAACAAACAATTGATTGCCAAGTTCTATGAATGTGATTTGCTGCATCTTT
The DNA here is from genome assembly GCF_965119305.1 of Pelophylax lessonae. NCBI lineage: Eukaryota > Metazoa > Chordata > Amphibia > Anura > Ranidae > Pelophylax > Pelophylax lessonae. The sequence continues at coordinate 297,600,381 of NC_138775.1, read as the reverse complement.
ACGGACATGCGGAGTTACCAATGAGCTGCTTCCGCTTATTTCAGTTTAGCTTCAAATACCTTCTTGATGTTTTCTTATCTCTTTATCTTCATTTCTCATTGAGCTCATTTGGTTCTCTGTTTTTTAAGTATCGTGAGAAGCGCTTGGAACAAGAAAAGGAGCTTCTTCAGAGTCAGAACAACTGGCTGAACACCGAACTCAGATCCAAAACCGACGAACTCTTGTCAGTTCAACGGGAGAAAGGCAACGAAATACTGAAACTGAAAGGCGCTCTGGAAAACAAAATGGATGAGGTGATTTCCTTCTTCACAATCAGTATTGGAATAATTGTACATAAATGGGCTTCTACACAACTGCATTAACGTCTTCAGGACCGCCTGCATTGTACTGCGGACCAGCGGCTCCCATAGGCACAGCAACATACAGTATCTCACAGAAGTCGGTACACCCCTCACATTTTTGTAAATATTTTATTCTATCTTTTCATGTGACAACACTGAAGAAATGACACTTTGCTACAATGTAAAGTAGTGAGTGTACAGCTTGTATAACAGTGTAAATTTACTGTCCCCTCAAAATAACTCAACACACAGCCATTAATGTCTAAACCGCTGGCAACAAAAGTGAGTACACCCCTAAGTGACAATGTCCAAATTGGGTCCAATTAGCCATTTTCCCTCCCCGGTGTCATGTGACTCGTTAGTGTTACAAGGTCTCAGGTGTGAATGGGGAGCAGGTGTGTTAAATTTGGTGTTATCGCTCTCTCTCTCATACTGGTCACCGGAAGTTCAACATGGCACCTCATGGTAAAGAACTCTCTGAGGATCTGAAAAAAATGAATTGTTGCTCTACATAAAGATGGCCTAGGCTATAAGAAGATTGTCAAGACCCTGAAACTGAGCTGCAGCATGGTGGCCAAGACCATACAGCGGTGTAACAGGACAGGTTCCACTCAGAACAGGCCTCAACATGGTCCACCAAAGAAGTTGAGTGCATGTGCTCAGCGTCATATCCAGAGGTTGTCTTTGGGAAATAGACATATGAGTGCTGCTAGCATTGCTGCAGAGGTTGAAGGGGTGGGGGGTCAGCCTGTTAGTGCTCAGACCATACGCCGCACACTGCATCAAATTGGTCTGCATGGCTGTCATCCCAGAAGGAAGCCTCTTCTAAAGATGATGCACAAGAAAGCCGCAAACAGTTTGCTGAAGACAAGCAGACTAAGGACATGGATTACTGGAACCATCTCCTGTGCTCTGATGAGACCAAGATAAACTTATTTGGTGTCAGATGGTGTCAGGCGTGTGTGGCGGCAACCAGGTGAGGAGTACAAAGACAAGTGTGTCTTCCTACAGTCAGGCATGGTGGTGGGAGTGTCATGGTCTGGGGCTGCATGAGTGCTGCCGGCACTGGGGGAGATACAGATCATTGAGGGAACCATGAATGCCAACATGTACTGTGACATACTGAAGCAGAGCATGATCCCCTCCCTTCAGAGACTGGGGGGCAGGGCAGAATTCCAACATAACGACCCCAAACACCTCCAAGATGACCACTGCTTTGCTAAAGAAGCGGAGGGTAAAGGTGATGGACTGGCCAAGCATGTCTCCAGACCTAAACCCTATTGAGCATCTGTGGGGATCCTCAAACAGAAGGTGGAGGAGGGGAAGGTCTCTAACATCCACCAGCTCTGTGATGTCATCATGGAGGAGGGGAAGAGGACTCCAGTGACAACCTGTGAAGCTCTGGTGAACTCCATGCCCAAGAGGGTTAAAGCAGTGCTGGAAAATAATGGCGGCCACACAAAATATTGACACTTTGGGCCCAATTTGGACATTGTCACTTAGGGGTGTACTGACTTTTGTTGCCAGCAGTTTAGACATTAATGGCTGTGTGTTGAGTTATTTTGAGGGGACAGTAAATTTACACTGTTATACAAGCTGTACACTCACTACTTTACATTGTAGCAAAGTCTCATTTCTTCAGTGTTGTCACATGAAAAGATAGAATAAAATATTTACAGAAATGTGAGGGGTGTACTCATGTGAGATACTGTGCCTGTACATTGCTGGCTCCTTCCAGATACACGGAGAAGGAACAAATAGATTTTTAGTAAAAAGCAGCACATAATTTACACATTAACACTTGTTAGGCACATGCTTAACCCCTTAAATACCCCGAGATGTTAGTCCCCCTTCCCAGCCATTGTCAGTACAGTGACAGTGTATTGTATTGGCACTGATCACTGTATTCGTGTCACTGGTGGTCAGTGTCGGATTGCCCGCAGCTCTATTGCAGTCCTCCCTATAAATCGCTGGTAGCGCAGTGCCAAATGACAAAAAATTGAATGGTCATTACGGGGGTAAAACCTTCCAGTGCCGAAGTGGTTAAATACTAGCACATCATGAGGCCCTGGCTGGCGTGTATCACTTGGCGAGGGGCTTCAGGGTTTGTATATATGGAGGGAACAAACTTATTTTTGTTGCGTCAATCCTAATCATTTATTTTCTAGAGGCTTTGCCGGGCTTTGAGTGGTAGAAGCCTCCAGTCCCAGGTCCACGTCTTATCTGTTTGCCAGACTTTATTATTAGAATCGGCTGCCTTTCTATATGTGAGATAGTCAGGACATTCTCTCTGCTGTGACAGCCTGCTGCTGGTGAAAAGGCTGATTGCTGACAGAACACTAAACAGGTTCATGTGCTAGCTCTTTGTTTTTGGGTTACTGTTTATGGGCACCCTGCCAATCGGGGCCTGACACAAGATTTGTTGGCAGCTGAGATGAGTAAATGTTCAGTTCTATGCTAGGGATTCGCCAAACAAATCCTTCCCACATTAACCTCTTGCTGACCATATAACTTGCATATTGCAAGGCGGCTCTTCTGCGCGGGATCATGTACCTATGTTCTACTATTCTTCTGGGTATGGGTGCAGCTAGCGGCGTAGTGATGAATGCAGTTAACGGGCCTGGTACTGGGTGCAGCTAGTGGCCTGGTACTGGGTGCAGCTAGTGGCCTGGTACTGGGTGCAGCTAGTGGCCTGGTACTGGGTGCAGCTAGTGGCCTGGTACTACTGGGTGCAGCTAGTGGCCTGGTACTACTGGGTGCAGCTAGTGGCCTGGTACTACTGGGTGCAGCTAGTGGCCTGGTACTGGGTGCAGCTAGTGGCCTGGTACTGGGTGCAGCTAGTGGCCTGGTACTGGGTGCAGCTAGTGGCCTGGTACTGGGTGCAGCTAGTGGCCTGGTACTGGGTGCAGCTAGTGGCCTGGTACTGGGTGCAGCTAGTGGCCTGGTACTGGGTGCAGCTAGTGGCCTGGTACTGGGTGCAGCTAGTGGCCTGGTACTGGGTGCAGCTAGTGGCCTGGTACTGGGTGCAGCTAGTGGCCTGGTACTGGGTGCAGCTAGTGGCCTGGTACTGGGTGCAGCTAGTGGCCTGGTCCTGGGTGCAGTGATGAGTGCAGCTAGCGGCGTGGCGGTGGGGGAAGCGCTGCATTATTTGTTTTATATCTACATGGAGTTCAGCTTTAATAAAACCACAATATATTTCTAATCTATTTTAGATCTTTCTAAGCCAAAGTGTTTAATTGTCTTCACTCACTATCCAATTATTATTTTTCTTTCTAGGTTACTAGATTTGAAGATGAATTAAAATGTGTGAAGACCAGCAATGAGAATCTGCAGAAACAAGTGGAGGATCTCATGAATAAGTTAAAAGAAGTAAGTGAACGTGTTTTTAGATCATCGGAATGAAGAACAATAAATATACTGGTAGTGAATCGGCCGATCTTCCACTGGGAAAAATGCTCTGTAGATATAAAATGTAAAATGCTGTAAATATAGTGGAGGCAGAGCAGCTCTCCTGCGCTGGGTCACGTACCTAGTATGATCCAGCACTTCTGGATTTGGTGCGTGCGCTGCCTGCTACTGCTGTGATTAGAGACAGTGGGAGCTGATTGGCGGGTATGGGGGCTCTGTGCGGTGGTGGGGGGCTCTGTGCGGCGGGTATGGGGGGCTCTGTGCGGTGGCGGGGGGCTCTGTGCGGTGGCGGGGGCTCTGTGTGGTGGCACACGCAGATGCTTCAGTACAAAATGCAAACAAAGGCAGATATCCGTTCTGTCACTACAGAAGGCATGGATCCTGTGTCACTGCTAAGCATGGTCACCGACCCATGCCTTCTCCTAGTACAAACCCCTCCCCCGCACTAGCAAAGCACATGTCAGGCACATATTCAACCCTTTCATCGCCCCTGATATTAACCCCTTCCTTGCCAGTGTCATTAGTACAGTGACATTGCATACTTTTTAGCAACAATCGTTGTATTGGTGTCACTGGTCCCCAAAAGTCTGTTAGTGTCCCAACTGCCCGCTGTAACTTTTGTGCAAACCAATTAATATCTACATCATTCGGGATTTTCTGATTTTTTTTTTTCTTTTACCAAAAATGTAGCAGAACACATATTGGCCTAAATTGGTGGAAAAAAAAGATTTTTTTTTTTTTTTATGTTTTTATAGCAGAAAGTAAAAAAAAAAATGTAAATTACTTTTTTTTTTTTTTTTACTTCTACAAAAACATAAAAAAATCAAATGTTTTCGCCATGTGTGTGTGTATATGTTTTTATATTGTGCAAAAAATAAAAATTGCACAGGTGATCAAATACCACCAAAAGAAAACTGTGTGTGTGAAAAAAAGGACATCGATTTTATTTGGGTACAGCGTCGCACGACCGCGCAATTGTCAGTTAAAATAATGCAGTGCCGATTTGCAAAATATGGCCTGGTCATTAAGGGGGGGTAAAACTGTCCGGGGCTAAAGTGGTTAATATACACTTAATTGAGTTTAGTGGTGTGTTTTTTTTTTTTTTTGTTTTTTTTTTTTTTTTGTTTACATTGCAAAAAATAAGACCGTGGTCCAATACCATTTAAAAGAAAGCTGTGTGAAAAATATTTATAAATTTTTTTGGGTACAACGTTGCAAGTAGCGCAGTGCTGAATAGAGGAAAAAATGCCCAGGTCATGAAGGGGATAAAACGTTTGGCAACGCAAGTGGTTCAACGTTTATCTCTGAGATACACAATTTGTCAACAAACGGTATAATATATGATAAAGTAACAAGTTTACGTTTTTTTTTTTTTTCCCCCCCCTTCTAGGCAAAGGAGCAACATTCGAGCCTGGAGGACAAGTTTCATAGTGAGCTGAAAGCGAATGTTAAGCTGTGTAAGCTCTATAAGGTATGACTTTTCTTCAATAAGAGTTTGGATGTATAGGAAGTGATATATCCGATCAGTGCGCTGGGCAAATGACACCAATGAAGAATTGATACATTTTTTCCTTATGTCGTGCCCCTGATTTTACCCCAAGGCTGCATCCACACCCGAGCGTCACGTTTTTGTACAGCGTTTTTTTTTTTTTTTTTTTGAGATTTGGATTTTTTTAAGTTGGTCTGTGGAGAAAAAATATCATCTGTTTTGTCATTTGTTTTTCAGATTTTTCATCCAGTTTTTTTATTTTTTTTTGTAAAGCGTTAGGGGTTTATTTATTTATTTTTTTGGGGGGGGGGGGGGGTTATTAGGGTTGGATGTGTTAAGGTTTAGGGTTAGGGGTTAATGTTGGGGGTTAATGGATGGAAAGGGACCTGGGGGTACTGGTAGACAACAGGCTTGGCAGTGGCATGCAATGCCAAGCCGCTGCAAGCAAAGCCAACAGAATACTGGGATGTATAAAAAAGGGGATTCACTCCAGAAATAAAGAGATTATTCTCCCACTCTACAAGACTCTGGTCCGGCCACATCTGGAGTATGCTGTCCAGTTCTGGGCACCGGTCCTCAGGAAGGATGTGCTGGAACTGGAGAAAGTCCAGAGAAGGGCAACAAAAATAATTAGGGGAATGGAGGACATCGGCTATGAGGAAAGACTACAAGCACTGAACCTGTTCTCTCTGGAGAAGAGACGATTGAGGGGGGATATGATATCAATGTACAAATACTGTACTGGCGACCATAGCATAAGGAACAAACTATTCAGAGAAAGGAGATACAATAAGACACGTGGCCACTCACTAAAACTAGAGGAAAGGCGGTTTAACCTTAAAGTGCGTAAGGGGTTCTTCACTGTAAGAGCGGTAAGGATGTGGAATTCTCTTCCGCAAGCAGTCGTATCAGCGGGGAGCATTGATAGTTTCAAAAAACTATTGGATGGACACCTTAGAGACCACAACATACAGGGGTATACAATGTACAACATACAGGGGTATACAATGTACAACATACAGGGGTATACAATGTACAACATACAGGGGTATACAATGTACGGTTAAAAGCAAACGCACACACGCATCATAGGTTGAACTGGATGGACTTGTGTCTTTTTTCAGCTTTACTAACTATGTAACTATGTAATGTTAGGGGTTAGGATTAGGGTTGAAGATTGTTAGGGGTTAATGTTAGGGTTTAGGATAAGGGTTGGGGGTTAATGTTAAGGGTTAGGATTAGGGTTGAAGATTGTTAGGGGTTAGGATTCGGGTTGGGGGTAAGATTTTAGGGTTAGGGGTTAATGTTAGGGGATTGGATTAGGGTTAGGGGTTAATGTTATGGGATTGGATTAGGGTTAGGGGTTAATGTTAGCGGTTAGGTTTTAGGGTTAGGGGTTAATGATAGGGGATTGGATTAGGGTTGGGGGTTAATGTTAGGGGATTGGATTAGGGTTGGGGGTTAATGTTAGCGGTTAGGTTTTAGGGTTAGGGGTTAATGATAGGGGATTGGATTAGGGTTGGGGGTTAATGTTAGCGTTTAGGGTTAGGGGTTAATGATAGGGGATTGGATTAGGGTTGGGGGTTAATGTTAGGGGTTAGGATTGAAGATTGTTAGGGGTTAGGATTAGGGTTGGGGGTTAGATTTTAGGATTAGGGGTTAATGTTTGGGGATTTTATTAAGGTTGGGGGTTAGGATTAGGGTTGGGGGGGGGTTAGGTTTTAGGGTTAGGATTAGGTTTTATGGGTTAATAGTTGTGCAGACTAGAGTTAGGGGTTAATGTTGGGGCCAGGGGGTTTAGGATTAGGGGTTTGGGCTATTTTATTTATTGCATTTGAGCAGAAAAATGCTCCAAAAACGAGTGGCCAAACACACTAAAACGCCTAATTTAAGAGTTTTCCATGGAACAAAAAATGTTTCAGAAATGCACCAATTGCCCAATTTGAACTACAATAAAAGCTCCAGGACTTTTTTGAGCTTCAGACGACTTGTAGTGGAGATGTGATCCAACTCCATAGAGAATAATTCATTCCCCCCCCCCCTCTTCCAGCGCTTTAAGCTTTGAACTACAAATGGTGAGGTGTGAATGAGTCCTAAGTGCCGGGGACATTATAAAATGCTCGTAGTTGGGGGATCAACTGATATTTCCACCCTTCAGGCTGATAGACGATATTTGGTGCCGATATTCTGCACATTTAGGTTTTTTTTTTTTACACTGTCCTTAAACTATTTCTTTTTTTATCAATTTTATTGCTGTGAGAAGGAATGAATGTAAACATCCCTTGTGACAGTAATAGACACTGACAGGTACTCATTATGGAGCGATTTGGGATTTAAAAGAGCCCAAACCCTTCCTCTGCACTTAAAAGCATTCATATTGCCAAGTTTGGCTGTTTTGAATACTAACTTTTTTTTTTTTTCAAAATCTGGCATCTTTACGGCTCCAATTGCTTCTGGGTTACTACATCGGAGACCCGATCAGAGCAGATTCCAGCTGACATACGCGCCAGCTGGTTGTTTGGACATCCTGATGGGACGGGAGAGACCCAGGTGAGGGGAGGAAACAACGTCTCCTCCCGCTGCTTGTAATAACCGAGCGGCTGCTTAGCTGCATCAGTTATTGCAAGAAAGCCGACCGTCGGCTCTAAAAAATATTGGTACCGGGGTGATGTCTCTAGCTGCAGGCATCTCTCCGGTACAACCACTTGGAAGAAATATCGGCAAGTTTTTGGCCGATACTTCAAAAAAAGTGAATATTGGCCTCTGATAATCGGTCAATCCCTACTTGTAGTGACCTTGTTTCTAGTCGCCTGCTTCCATTTTGCCGGTTAATGGGGGTGTGACTGTCCAATAACAAAGTAAAGGAGGTGAAGCAGCCATTAAACTTCCTATCATGTCAGCTGTTTTTTTAGACAAGACTACAGCGGCATCAGCTTGCAGGCACCTCTAGGTGCCCTCTATTTAAAGAGTAATTCCACTTTTGAGAAAAAAACACTCCCCTCTGGGTGATCGATGTACATCGCAGGGATTTTAAAACTGGCGGGGTCTGGGTGCCAATTTGCGAGTTAACGTTCCCGGTTTGGCCTTTGGCTATAGACCGGGGTCCCAGGCGTGTGGGGGGTCTGTAGCGATTGTGGGCGGGTCGCTATGGGCCAGATTAGCGGGGTTGTGCCGGCATGGAGCGGAGCGTCCGCCATCTTCAGCCACGTGCATGCACCCCAAAACTTTAGCCTTTAAAAAAATAATTGAATTTAAAGAGGAGCTCTAGGCTCACCCCCCAAAAAATGTCAGTAGCTACAAATCTTGTAGCTGCTGACTTTTAATTCAAAAAACACTTTACCTGTCCAGGGATCCAGCAATTCCTTTATTCTGCTTTGGGTGCAGGTGCCGGCATTGTAACTAATGCTAACATCAGTGATGTGTGCTGTGGTATGTGGATGGTCCCGTAGTCTTCTGGGACCTGTGATATGTCACAGAAGTCTGCGGGGGTAGGGGGGCGTGATCTGAGCCGAAAGTGGGAGCAGGTACCTGTCAAAACTAGGCATTAAACCCCCCCCCCACAAAAAAAAGTGCCAAATGCTGCAGTGGAGGGGGGAGGATGCAAACATGTTGAAACTTCTCCTTTTGGGTTGGGTTAAGTTCCACTTTAAGCAGTGTTGTCTTCCCTTATATCGGTTCTATGACTGAGCTGGAGATTATTTCCGATTCTTTTATTGTTGCTTTTTCAAGAACAAAGAGAAAACAGGGATTGCTGTTGTGATTGGTGAGAGAGTGCGTTGGGAAAATGTTAAATCTGTTTAGGGGTCTAGTGATGTCATTGGTTCTGGTGCCGGATGAAGTCACTTCCCTGCCTCTCCATGGAGATATCTACTGGAACTTTTAGCTTTGGATCACATCACCCACACACTGCCTGTGGCATTTCTATAGAAAATGTCAAGCGCTTTTGGCTGCTGTAGATTTGTGGCATTTAAATAGTAGACTCGAGACTAAGCCTCATGGGCAGGGACGAAACGCGTAGGAAATGGCCTTGATGGAGCCTTATCTACCGATCCCATACTTGGACTGTACTGGTGTACGGTGGCCTTTTTTTTTTTTTTTTTTTTTTTTTCCTCCCTAAGAGTCGTAGATTTAAGAGTTGTACAAGCTCACTGTGCACTGATAGTATCCACTTTGACAGCCCCATAGCAGATTTACTTTTACAGGGTGGCTGTTCTGTGCAGAATTGTGTATATATTCTTAAATATGCACTTCCGGGTTAGAGGCCCCGTGCCGCTTCTGCTGTAATTTCACAGAAGAAGCCAATCAGCGGGTGCCGGCCCATGGATGTCTGCCGGCACCAGCTGATGGATGAGGAGACAACGCAGAACAGAGCTCTGCCTATGTACCTATGTAAACAGTGCAGAGCTCCATCCTGTCAACGAGGATATGATGAATTTTCTTACCCTGCAAAGCACATCCCTTAGTAAAAGCCATACACACAAACACACCTAACCCTTTGATCGTCCCTGATGTTTAACCCTTTCTCAGCCAGTGTCATTAGTACATGGACTGTGCATATTTTTAGCACTGATCACTGTTTTAGTGTCACTGGCTCCTGCAAAGTGTTAGTGTCCAATTGTCCGCTGTAATAACGCAGTCCCGCTATATATTGCTGATCGCAGCCATTACTAGTATAAAAAATAAATAAAAATTCCAGTATAAACCCCAGTTTGTAGACACTAACTTTTGTGCAAGCCGATCAATATACGCTGATTGAGATGTGTTTTTTTTTTTTTTTATATAGTAGAATACACATTGGCTTGAATTTATGAAGCAATTTGATTTTTTTTTTTTTTTTTTTTTTATTGGATGTGTTATAAAGCGGAAAAAAATACAATTTTTTTTCTTTTCAAAAATGTTGGTCTTTTTTATAGTGTTTTTATTGGTGTTTTTTTATAGCTCAAAATAATTAAAAAGACGCAGTGGTGATCAAACACACCAAAAAAAAGTTCTATTTGTGGGGTAAAAAAATGATATAAATTTAATTTGAGTACAATGTTGCATGACCGCGCAATTTGTCAAAGTAACAGTGCTATATGTCAAAAAGGCCTGGCCATGACGGGGGATACATCTTCTGGAGGGCAAGTGGGTATAGGAGGGGAGGGGAGGGCATTGCTAGATCTCCGCCTCGTTCCTGGTTTTTCCTTTTTACAATAAATTTAGGATAGGGATTGTTACATATGCGCTAAACTCTTCCATTTGAATCTTACCTTGTTATACGTCTGTACTTTTGTTGCAGAGTGCAGCTGATGATTCAGAGGGAAAGGGTACAGAATTATCCCGAGCCGTGGAAGAACTTCATAAACTTCTCAAGGAATCTGGGGATGGTAAGTAGCTTTTTTTTTTTTTATTTTTTTTATTATGTATGTGCGTGTGTGTATGTATATATGTGTGTGTGTATATGTGTGTATATATATATATATATATATATATATATATATATATATATGTATATGTGTGTATATATATATATGTATATGTGTGTGTGTATATAATATATTTCTCCATTATCTCTTGTTTCCCTGAAAATAAGACAGCGTTATATTCGGGAATGGCTGCAATATAAGCCCTACCCGGAAAATAAGCCCTAGTTAAAGTAGTAAAAAAATGAAATCTATTTTGTATAAAGAAGTGTGTCTCCCTCTGTATCTGTTGTGGCAAAGCTCCTTTTTTTTTTTAACTGCGCTTTTGGGCGCTCACGTGACCTGCTGGAGATCCTCTCCTCTTGGCTGGCCTCAGCAGCCTCTCCTTCGTTGCTCGGTGCAGGGAAGGTCAGGGGGAAGTGGGCCGTATTGCCTGTGGTTCTGGGCCGCATGCGGCCCCCGGGCCGCAGGTTGGACATGCCTGGTTAAAGGATCAGGATAAAACAAAACTGGAAGTGGATTGTTTTTTTTTGTAGAGCTTCATAAAAGTTTGCGCTCTAGTTTTATCAACCCCCATTGTGTTTGAGCATTTTCTATGCTGCATTAAAAGCTTCTATAGGCGGCGGAAGCCCATCCCCCTCCCGCCGCGGCTTTTGCCAGGTTCTCCTATGCAACCAGGGAGCCCGGTAAGATTGTGACCAGCAGAAAATAGCAAAAAAATAAAAATCGCAGAGGTGATCAATACCACCAAAAGAAAGCTCTGTTTGTAGGGGGAAAAAAAAGCACATTAATTTTTTTTTTTGGGTACAGTGTCGCATGACCCCGCAATTGTCAATTAGAATTGTGCAGTCATATCACAAAAAATGGCCTGGTCATTAAGAGGGTAAATCCTTCCGGTCCAGAAGTGGTTAATGAGCGTTTTTGGTGTTTGAGCTAAATACCGCATACGAGCAATAGGGAATTTACATTTTTTTTATCGCATGCGATAACCTTTAGTGAATTGTGCCCATAGTGTACCAATCAACTAAACTGAAGAGGGGGGGGAGGTTGGGACTTTATATGAGGAGCACGGTGGGATTTGCGTGCCCCTAATCGATATGCAAAAAGAGAGAGGGTTAGGACTTTAAATGAGAGTCATGGAAGGCCGACAGAGAAGGTAAAATACATTTATTGGTACATAACTAATGATTGACACACATAATAGATATGTATTGCACAAGAAATGACAAGCTGGTAAGACCTCTCCAAATTCATAAATTAGACAGACAGCAGTGCTGATTCCAGAAAATAATACAATATTGGATATGTTCACATTATATAGGGTTCAGATTCCAAGTGATTGAGTAATTAGATATATAGTAAACATAACCTCAACGCGTTTCGTGGGCGCAAATTGCCACTTCGTCAGGAGTAGATGTTTGTAAAAATCTAGAAAAAATATATAAAGGAAAAAGACCATGTTGATAAATGCCAAATTTGAATGAGGGTAAAAGAGGGGGGAACAGGGGGAACAAACCCCCCATTACTCCCCAACACACATGACAGCTCTGAATAGATGGCACTGAAGCTGTATAGGCTCTGAATGTCCCCCATGGGAGCTGAGGGCGCACAGGCAGGCGGATAAATGGAACACGTCGCCAATGTGGCGAGTATGGGCTGAGATATAGGAGGTAACAAGCCATGAGTAGATGAACGTATACAATATCTGTAGAAAAAGGGTATAATATATGTGTGTGTATGTGTATATGTATATATATTTTAGGGCTGCGCATCTTCACTTATCTCACGATTCGATGCGATTACGATTATTAGGGTCGCGATTCGATACGATTCGATTCCGCGATGCATCACGATTACTATGGGGACCCTGCTCTAAAGGCGGATCTATGGGGAGCCTGGGCCTGTCCTAAAGGGGATCCAGGGGAACTGAGCTCTAAAGGGGGGTCTATGGAATAGATCCCCTTCAGTGCAGGGTCGCCATAGATCCCCCTTTAGAGCAGGCCAGCATCCCCAGAGATTCCCCTTTAGTAGAGCAGATTCCCCCCATAGATCCCCCCTTTAGTAGAGCAGGTCCCCTCATAGATCCCCTTTAGAGCAGGCCACATCAGGTTTGAAGAGTTACCTGATGCTAGTTGTAGTACCATAGGCCCTGGTAAGGCGGAATGCTGGGGTCTGTAGTCCCCCTAGTTGTAGTATTAGCAGGCTCTGGTAAGGAGGAATGCTGGGCTCTGTAGTCCCCCCTAGTTGTAGTATTAGCAGGCTCTGGTAAGGAGGAATGCTGGGCTCTGTAGTCCCCCTAATTGTAGTATAACAGGCTCTGGTAAGGAGGAATGCTGGGCTCTGTAGTCCCCCTAGTTGTAGTATTAGCAGGCTCTGGTAAGGAGGAATGCTGGGCTCTGTAGTCCCCCCTAATTGTAGTATAACAGGCTCTGGTAAGGAGGAATGCTTGGCTCTGTACAGAGCTACAGAGCCCAACATTCCTCCTTACCAGGGCCTGTTATACTACAACTAGGGGGACTACAGAGCCCAGCATTCCTCCTTACCAGGGCCTACTGTACTACAACTAGGGGGACTACAGAGCCCAGCATTCCTCCTTACCAGGGCCTGTTATACAACAACTAGGGGGACTACAGAGTCTGACCACAGCGTGCCCCCAGATTGACCACAGCGTGCACCCTTTCAATGCCAGCGTGCCCCCAGAGTGACCACAGCGTGCCCCCAGAGTGACCACAGCGTGCCCCCAGAGTGACCACAGCGTGCCCCCAGAGTGACCACAGCGTGCCCCCAGAGTGACCACAGCGTGCCCCCAGAGTGACCACAGCGTGCCCCCAGAGTGACCACAGCGTGCCCCCAGAGTGACCACAGCGTGCCCCCAGAGTGACCACAGCGTGCCCCCAGAGTGACCACAGCGTGCCCCCAGAGTGACCACAGCGTGCCCCCAGAGTGACCACAGCGTGCCCCCAGAGTGACCACAGCGTGCCCCCAGAGTGACCACAGCGTGCCCCCAGAGTGACCACAGCGTGCCCCCAGAGTGACCACAGCGTGCCCCCAGAGTGACCACAGCGTGCCCCCAGAGTGACCACAGCGTGCCCCCAGAGTGACCACAGCGTGCCCCCAGAGTGACCACAGCGTGCCCCCAGAGTGACCACAGCGTGCCCCCAGAGTGACCACAGCGTGCCCCCAGAGTGACCACAGCGTGCCCCCAGAGTGACCACAGCGTGCCCCCAGAGTGACCACAGCGTGCCCCCAGAGTGACCACAGCGTGCCCCCAGAGTGACCACAGCGTGCCCCCAGAGTGACCCCTTTCAATGCCAGAGTGACCACAGCGTGCCCCCAGAGTGACCACAGCGTGCACCCTTTCAATCCTAGATTGACCAGTACACTTACCTGCAGTGGCAGGCGTCTTCTCCTCGGTCCTCCCGCCTCCTCCGAGTCCTCTGCAGCCCCCGCTCTCCTCGGTCCTCCCGCCTCCTTCAAATCCTCGGCCACACACGATCCCCCGCTCTCCTCGGTCCTCCTGCTCCTTCGAGTCCTTGGCCACACACGATCCCCCGCTCTCCTCGGTCCTCCTGCTCCTTCGAGTCCTTGGCCACACACGATCCCCCGCTCTCCTCGGTCCTCCTGCTCCTTCGAGTCCTTGGCCACACACGATCCCCCGCTCTCCTCGGTCCTCCTGCTCCTTCGAGTCCTTGGCCACACACGATCCCCCGCTCTCCTCGGTCCTCCCGCCTTCTCCGAGTACTCCGCAGAATCACTCCGCTGACGAGGAGGGCAGAGCCGCAGAGCATAGGCTAGGCAGGCAGTGGGCGGTCTGACCAGCGCCCAGCCGGAACTTCATGTGCAGTGCAGCGGTTCATGATGCGACGCGGCGCTTCTTCATGTATACCCCGCCCCCGGAAGTGACGTCATTAGGTAACCGATTATTCAACCACCCCGAATCGATGCAGAATCGCGAAGGGTCGCATCGCGATGCATCGATTCAGCGATTATATTCAGCAGCCCTAATATATATATATATATATATATATATATATATATATATATATATATATATATATATATATATATATATATATATATATATATATATATAATCTATCCAGGTACTCCTATGCAACCAGGGAGCTCGATAAGAATGTGACCAGCAGAAAATAGCAAAAAAATATAAATCACACAGGTGATCAATGCCACCAAAAGAAAGCTCTGTAGGGAAAAAAAAAGGACATCTATTTTTTTTTTGGGTACAGCGTCGCACGACCGCGCAATTGTCCGTTAGAATAGCGCAGTGCCATATCACAAAAAATGGCCTAGTCATTAAGAGGGTAAATCCTTCCGGTCCAGAAGTGGTTAATGAGCGTTTTTGATGTTTGTGCTAAATACCGCATACGAGCAATAGGGAATTTACATTTTTATTATCGCTTGCGTCAAGTGGTCATCGCAACTCATGCGATAACCTTTAGTGAATTGTGCCCATAGTGTACCAATCAACTAAACTGAGATTCAGAATTTTAACTATTTTTTTTTCTTTACTGTAGCGAACAAGAATCTCCAGGATCAGTTGTCTGAGATGGAAGCTGCAAACCATCAAGCTGAGAAAGACCTTCGAGAGCAAATTGGCAAACTGGAGAGAGAGCTTGAAAATGCCAATGACTTGCTTTGCTCCACCAAAAGAAAAGGTATGGAAATTTTATTTAAAAAAAAAAAAACTCTTGGGTATTTTTGGGTTTCTCCTTTCCTCCTGAAAGGAGTTGTAAAGGCAGAAGGGGCATTCTATGCATTAAGATAAAAAGCCTTCTGTGTGCAGCAGCTGCCCTCAACCCCCCCCCCCCCCCCCCCCTCCCAATACTGAGCCCCTTCTCTATCCAGTGATGTCCATGAGTCCCTATGGGACTCTCCCTCCTAAATTGGCTGAGACACAACAGCAACATTGACTCCCGCTGCTCTCAATCAAAGTCAGCCAATCAGGAGAGAGGGGGGCATGGCCGAATGGCAGCTGTGTGTCTGAATGGACACAGAGCTGCAGCGTGGCTCAGTGCCCCCATAGCAAGCTGCTTGCTGTGGGGGCACTCGACAGGAGGGAGGGGTCAGGAGCAGCGAAGGAGGATCCGGGCTGCCCTGTGCAAAACTATTACACAGAAGAGGTAATTATATAATGCTAAAAAAAAAAATGCTATAAATTTGTGTGCAGATACAGAAACGAACTGCAAACCCCTCACCATCCCCCCCCCCCCCCCCATCTACCATTCTTTTATTACGTGCCAAATCCAGAAGGTTTGCTGTGTCTCCCAGCACAGTCTCAGCATGGAGGAGATTCCAGGAGACAGGCAGTTACTCTAGGAGAGCTGGACAGGGCCATAGAAGGTCCTTAACCCATCAGCAGGACCGGTATCTGCTCCTTTGTGCAAGGAGGAACAGGATGAGCACTGCCAGAGCCCTACAAAATCACCTCCAGCAGGACACTGGTGTGAATGTCTCTGACCAAACAATCAGAAACAGACTTCATGAGGGTGGCCTGAGGGCCCAATGTCCTCTAGTGGGCCCTGAGCTCACTGCCCGGCACTGTGGAGCTGGATTGGCATTTGCCATTGAACACCAGAATTGGGAGGTCCACCACTGGCACCCTGTGCTTTTCACAGATGAGATCAGGGTCACCCTGAGCACATGTGACAGACATGAAAGGGTCTAGAGAAGCCGTGGAGAATATTATACTGCCTGTAACATCGTACAGTATGACCGGTTGGGTGGGGGGTCATTGATGGTCTGGGGAGGCAAATCCATGGAGGGACGCACAGACCTCTACAGGCTAGACAATGGCACCCTGACTGCCATTAGGTATTGGGATGAAATCCTTGGACTCATTGTCAGACCCTACGCTGGTGCAGTGGGTCCTGGGTTCCTCCTGGTGCACGACAATGCCCGGCCTCATGGGGTGAGAGTATGCAGCCAGTTCCTGGAGGATGAAGGAATTGATACCATTGAATGGCCCCCACACTCGCCTGACTTAAATCCAATAGAAAATTTCTGGGACATTATGTTTTGGTCCATCTGACGCCGCCAGGTTGCACCTCAGTCTGTTCAGGAGCTCAGTGATGTCCTGGTCCAGATCTGGGAGGAAATATCCCAGGACACCATCCGACATCTCTGTAGGAGCATGCCCCGACATCAGGCATGCATACAAACACATGGGGGGCCAAACACACTACTGAGGACCATTCTGAGGTCCTGCAATGACATTTCAGCAAAATGGACTCGCCTGCTGCATCATTTTTTTTTACTTTGATTTTTGGGGTGTCTTTGAATTCTACCCTCTGTAGGGTGAGAATTTTCATTTCTGTTAAACAATGTGGCATCCTTTCCTTCCTAACGCATTACCCGGTCCATACCAGTAGAGATCCTAACGCATTACCCGGTCCATACCAGTAGAGATCCTAACGCATTACCCAGTCCATACCAGTAGAGAGCCTAACGCATTACCCGGTCCATACCAGTAGAGATCCTAACGCATTACCCAGTCCATACCAGTAGAGAGCCTAACGCATTACCCGGTCCATACCAGTAGAGAGCCTAACGCATTACCCGGTCCATACCAGTAGAGAGCCTAACGCATTACCCGGTCCATACCAGTAGAGAGCCTAACCTAATTCTGGGCCGAAACCAAAATTTCAGGATGCCCTTGGCCGAAAACTGAAAATGACTGTTTTCCCCCAAATTATTTTTAAAATGGGTAGAACAGTGGCATACGCCAGAAACAGGCAGCGATGTACACCTGTAGCTAGTATATGGTATATGTACTGTGGTTGGCAAGTGGTTAATTTAATTGCCAATGGTATTTGTATTATGCAGCATGAGGGGGTTAATGTATTGCCACTGCTGGTCACTGATGCATTAGTGACCGACCAGTGGCAGTTAATTAACCCCTTTGTGCTGCATTAGTGGCACCAGTGTCGGTGTTAACACTGGTTGCACTGACACTGATACTGGTTGCACTAATGAAGCACAAAGGGGTTAATTAACTGCCACTGGTCGGTCACTAATGCATCAGTGACCAGCAGTGGCAATACATTAACCCCCTCATGCTGCATAATACAAATACCATTTGTAATTAACCTTCCAACAGCGCCCGCCCCCCTCAGCACCCCCCCCATGATGATGGCAATCTGCTTACTTGTGGGGGGATTGACATGCTTGGTTCTTCCTGCATGGCAGCACCTCCATGTCACAGGCAGGCCAACTCTCTGCTCTTCCTGTTTCCTTCCTTTCAAAAATCCCACCTCTGGCCGGCAGCCCGCCTCTCAGTGATGTCACTACAACTATGTGTATGAACTAACACACCGGGCGGGCGAGCGGCCGCTAATAGCTATAACTAAGTGAGCCCTTCACTACCCTATCAGCGGAGATTCCAGTCTGACAGGGAAGTGAAGGGCTCAGTTAGTTATAGCTATTAGCGCCCGCCCGGTGTGTTCATACCTATAGTCATAGGAGTGACATCAATGAGAGGTTGGCCAGAGGCGGGAGTTTTGAAACCTTCGCTGCGCCTCCCCTTCTCGCTGCGGCCATTTCAGCACGGAAATGGGGATGGGCCCGTTTTTCGGCCGGAAATTTTTTTTTACTTCCGGCTCTTAAACACGTCCAATAAAAATATCACATTTCTTCATAAATTTAGACAAATATGTAATCTGATACATAATATAATATATAGATAAGGCATAGATGTAGCAGCCTGGAGATTGTAATAGTCTAATATAACAGAAATTGGGTTGTCTGCTCCAGGCATCAGGAAAGATATTTGCTCATAAATTGTATTTTTTTTTTCTTCTCAGATAAGATCACTGTACACTGACGGTTTATTGCGTTTTTTTTTTTTTTTTTATTTATTTTAGGTGTTCTGCTGAATGAGGCGGAGTTAACAGCGATGTCACCTACAGCTGCCGCTGTGGCCAAAGTTGTAAGACCAGGAATGAAGTTAACAGAGGTGAGGCATTATTTTTTTTCCAAGGGCAAAACTATCCGTGTGCTGCCGGTATTTCACCAGATTTCTTCTGAATCTTATGAAATTCAATCTGCGTTTGGCACTCTCAGCACCACCCGGCTCAACAAAAGACAATTTAACAAACGACTGAGGAAATTGGTCCTATGACATCAACTCCCCATTGCATAAATGTGAATGAGATTGGTAAAAGATGGCTTTATCAGCTCTTGTTCTCCACTTGTAGAGAACTGACGCGTTTCGCCCTTTTCCTTCCGGGCTTAATCGTAGAGTCAGCAAAGATTGGATGTGTTTTTAATAATACTTGTTTTTGATGGGATCAGATTACCTTCACAGATGGGAGTAAGCACATCTTAGCAGGACGGAGTAATTTACTGACTCTACCTTCTTTAGATAGTCCCACTCCAGCAGACTACACTACTAACGCAATTTTGCTGCAATTTTTTTTTTTTTTGGGGAAATTTGTTGTTGGGCAGATTTAAAAATGCAAAATTGCGGTAAAAACGCAATACTTGCGTTTTGGATGGAGGTCCATTGAAGTCTATCACATGCAAAATGCTGCAAAAGTCCCCGAACCTTTCCAAAAACAGAGGCACACAAATGCATCGATGTGAACGTGTTCCATAGGAACCCATGTTAAGAAAAATGAAATGCATTTTATGCAAAAAGCATAAAAAAAACACATTGATGTGAATCCAGCCTTGTATAACATTTATTAGCGGTTTTCTGATTGCAGCTTTACAATGCGTACATGGAAGCTCAGGATCAACTGCTAATAGAAAAACAAGAAAATAAAAGGATCACAAAGTATTTGGATGAGATCGTAAAAGAGGTGGAGTCCAAGGCGCCCATTCTGAAACGTCAGCGAGAGGATTATGAACGCATGCAGAAATCTGTGACAAACTTGTCCGCTAAGCTGGAGCTGGCAATGAAGGTATTTTCTTATCAAAATCCTATTCCAGTCACACTTGTACGACTCCAAACTCACACGATGTCCATTGTCACCCTACATTGTGACTTTGATGCAACTTTGGATGGATGCGACTTTAGCTGTTGACTTTGATGCTATCCGATCCTGTCCGTGAAATCCGGGCGGATGGAAACCCTATTTTCCTTCCGTCTGGAGGATCGGATAAAAATGGACAGGTGGTCCGTTCTCCTCCGATCTCCCATAGAGGAGAGCGGGGATCTGACAGCTCCGTCTGCACACAGAGCGAAGACGGAGCTGTCATCCGCCTGCTCAGCAGGGATCGGCGGATCAATCCCCCGCTGAGCAGAACGGACTCCGTCGGGCGCACCGCTCCTGTGAAAGGTGCCTTAAATTGCACATGCTCGTGGAATGACGCCAAACTTTGCTACTTACAAATCTCTATAGGCAATGCTTTAAGATTTTTTTACAGGTTACCAGTTTAGAGTTAGAGGAGGTCTGAAACTAAATTATTGCTCTCTCTCTAACGTTCAAGCGTTCACGGCGATACTTAATATGTGGGGATTGAATGCCGTTTACATATGTGGCCGCGACGTACGTATGCGTTCGCTTCTGCGTGCGGGGACGGGGGCACTTTAATGTTTGTGTGTTTTTATTTTTACACTTTCCCTTTTTATTATATATATATTTTTTTTTTTTATCCCTTTTAATCCTATGTAAACATCCCTTGTAATAGGACATGACAGGTCCTCTTTATGGAGAGATCTGGGGTCAATAAGACCCCACATCTCCCTACAGGCTGGAAAGCCTGAGATAAAAAAAGAAAAAAAAAAAAACCTTGGCTATCCAGCTGAGATCATGGCAGTTTTGACAACTGCCAGGCCGGACGTGACGTCATAACGTCGTGCCCGAGCCTCCAAGAGTCATAAACTGCCGGGACCATCTGGTCCTCGGCAGTCTCTATGGTACACTTCCGCCACTGTCGGATTCCTTCTCCGTCTTGAAGATCGCACGGGCGGCCCGGTAGAAGCAGCGGTGGTGGTGGGGGGGTGGCAGTTGAGATGTTTAGGCTCTATGATTGTTGCTATGGTGCAGGGAATCGCTAGCTAAAAAAAAAAAATCTGAATGATGCCTGCAGCTGCACCCATCATCCAGATATCTCCACTTAAAGCCCAGGACGTCATTTGTTGTCCAGGGGTAAGGAAGTGGTAAGTCCCTGCGACTTTTAAGATTTGAACAGCTTCCATTGAAATACATGGCCTTGGACTTGTGTCCAAAGTCGCATGACCATTCGCACATGTGTGGATGAAGCCTTAGCTGCAAAATGTGGAAAACATTCAGCTTTTTTATTTTGTTTCACAAGGAAATTCAACGTATGCAAAGTGAGACGGATCGAGCAAACAAGGTGGCAGCTGTTGCTGAAGGGGAGAACCAAAGGCTGGAGCTGCAAGTGAAAGATCTTTCCCAGCAGGTGAGATGTAGAACCTTTGCCTGTGTGTGGGTGATGTACCGTTGTACAGAGGGATTCCCCCCCCCCCCCCCCCCCCGAAAGGGGGTGTAAACCTGTACAATGAGATACTCCTTCTATTTGCTGTCTGAGTCAAAAATGAAAGAACCAATGAAAACATTTTGTCATCTTGCCTGTTGATCCTGCCAAAGATTAGTCACCAGTATCTTTTCCACTCTAGATCAGGGTGCTATTAATGGAGCTGGAGGAGTCGAGAGGAAACCACGTTCAAAGAGAGGAGGATGTGAGCTCTGCTAATATCACCAGCTCTTCTGAAGTCATATCTCAGCATTTAGTCACTTACAGAAACATCGAAGAGTTACAAGAACAAAACCAGAGACTCCTGATTACCCTGAGAGAACTCGGAGAGGCCAAGGAGCGAGAAGAGCAGGAGCTGGCCGCTTCACAGTAAGTCTTAGGCAGGAGCGAGAAGAACAGGAGCTGGCTGCTTCACAGTAAGTCTTAGGCAGGAGCGAGAAGAGCAGGAGCTGGCCGCTTCACAGCAAGTCTTAGGCAGGAGCGAGAAGAGCAGGAGCTGGCCGCTTCACAGTAAGTCTTAGGCAGGAGCGAGAAGAGCAGGAGCTGGCCGCTTCACAGTAAGTCTTAGGCAGGAGCGAGAAGAGCAGGAGCTGGCTGCTTCACAGTAAGTCTTAGGCAGGAGCGAGAAGAGCAGGAGCTGGCCGCTTCACAGTAAGTCTTAGGCAGGAGCTGGCTGCTTCACAGTAAGTCTTAGGCAGGAGCGAGAAGAGCAGGAGCTGGCCGCTTCACAGTAAGTCTTAGGCAGGAGCGAGAAGAGCAGGAGCTGGCCGCTTCACAGTAAGTCTTAGGCAGGAGCGAGAAGAACAGGAGCTGGCTGCTTCACAGTAAGTCTTAGGCAGGAGCGAGAAGAGCAGGAGCTGGCTGCTTCACAGTAAGTCTTAGGCAGGAGCGAGAAGAACAGGAGCTGGCTGCTTCACAGTAAAGCCCCATACACACACGCAGATCGTCGTCATACAAATGTTCGTCTTTTCTCCCCGGGATGTCGGTGTCTGTCGAAAAGTGCAAAGACAGCACAAGGACAGCACAAGAATTTTGTCTGCAGACTTCAGCTGACTGCAGAAGTGATGTCATGTAATGGTTAACTTTCCCTGTGTTTTTTATTTTCTGAGCATGCCCAGTCTTGCAAATCTGCGGTCTGTCGGCTGATTTCTGTACTGACAGGCAAACAATTGTCCGTTCTGGTGTCCGCAGACAAAAATTTTCATGTTTGCAAGAAAGACTCTTGTCCGCGGATTGTGTGCAGACAGCTGTCGGAGGCACCATACTAACACGCATACAATCGGCAGATCTTTCGTCCGCAGACGTTTGTATGAAGACGATCTGCGTGTGTGTACGGGGCTTCAGTCTTAGGCAGGAGCGAGAAGAGCAAGAACTGGCCGCTTCACAGTAAGTCTTAGGCAGGAGCGAGAAGAGCAGGAGCTGGCCGCTTCACAGTGAGTCTTAGGCCCTGTTCACACCTGAGCATATTTCAGCTCGTAAAATGCTCATCTCTGAAGTCTCAAAACTCCCAACAAGTAAAATCCCAATATATAATATCCCATTATTTAGTACCTAGGTGCCGGTGGCCATCGTCCCTAATATGTAGAGAAAGAGGGAAACCCCCCTCCAGTGGAGTTGGGACTGTAAGAGCCGGTTCACACTGCCGCAACCATAAGTCGCCCCATGTCGGAGCGACTTTTTATCGCGACTTTAGCGCGACTGGTGAATTATTTTGCGCGACATATGACAGACGACTTTGTATTTGGCCAATCAGAATATGATGTGTTGTGACCTAATTCCCCTTTTCTGTTTTTTTTTTTACTCATTGCCTATCGGTGCCACGTATCGGTGCCACGTATCGGTGCCACGTATCGGTGCCACGTATCGGTGCCACGTATCGGTGCCGCTAGTGTGAATGGGCTCTAAAGGCGACCGTGCACCCAAAAAGGCAAACTAAATTTGTCAAAAAATATAACTATTTGTATACGCAGTAAAAATATTACACGATCAACAAAAACCTATAAAAGAGAACTACATGTGAAGAACGGCTCATAGGGTATGGTCCTAGGAAGGTATTGGAAGATGGAAAGCAGGGGTATGTGTGACTAGAAGAGCCGATGCGTTTCGGGCAGTAACCCTTCTTCAGGAGTCAGACACTTAAGCCATGTGGATTTACCTATGTAGGTTCAAAAATGTAGTATGTAAGTTTTTTGTATATAAACGTTGTAAAAAAAAAAAAAAAAAACATATCAAATATATAGTTAGTGCATACATACCACTTTATATACCCAAATGGACCAAGGAGCCATAAATGTTAAAACCCGCTTAGCCACTTGCTGGTGGCTTCATAGTTGGGTCTTCCCGCTACTACTACCCCCTCTTTACTGCATGCACATGGCATATACTCAGGGGAGGGCCTTGAAAGTCACACAGGTTACTTCTGTGGAGTGGTGGGGTACCCAGGTGCCGGTCTGGGGACCCCCCTCAGCTAGACCCAGGAGGGTGTCTTCGAATATTTCGCAACCTTTTCGGTGCTCGGAGGCCTCAGCCTGGTCTTGAGATTAGCGTGCTTCTAGTCCTCCTGGGAGTGGGGTGGATAGGGGCGGGATATCATCCAATCACCCTATAATTGCAAATGTACTGGTTATCGATGCAGGGGATAAGGTCAGGTTTGATCACAGTTGATACCCTCTTGCCCCCATTTCCATTTATTTTGCGCACCTTGAACTTTCTCCAATGATACATGTTATGTCTTCTGATTGTTTTATCGTTGGCTTATGTGTGTTACCTGGATGCTCATGTTGATTTTTTTTTTGCTTGTTCTATATTTCATCCATGTCATAACCTGTTATTGTGGTTCGATACCTGTTTCGATAAAATAAAAACTTTTAAAACGAAATGTTAAAACCGGTAAAGAATACCAGTAAATAAATGTTTGAGGATGTCAAGCACTGAGGCCTAAAGGCTATAGGCTGAAGCAAGGATGAAAGAAAAGTTGCCGGGATATCGCATACGGACAAATCCCACAGGGATCCAAGGCAGGCCCAGGAGTAGAGCAGGTCCTAGAGCAGGGATCCTCAAACTATGGCCCCCCCATGAGGCATTGTAAAACTGACATGACTAGGCATGATGGGAATTGTAGTTCCTGAACAGCTGGAGGGCTGTAATTTGAAGACCCTTGTCCTAGAGAGACCTACATACCACATACCCCTGCTTTCCATCTTCATATACCTTCCTAGGGCCATACCCTATGACCAGCGATTCACATGTAGTTCTCTTTTTATAGGTCTTTGTTGATTGTATAATATTTTTAATGTAAAGTTATATTTTTTGACAAATTGCGTTTGCCTTTTTGGCTGCACGGTCGCCTTTACAGTCCCAACTTCATTGGGGGTTTTTTTTCCCTTTCTCAACAAGCATAATCCCATTTGTTTCAATGGCCCTTGTTCATTTCTGAGCGATTTGTCTCCTGAAGCAAAACGCCTGAAGCTCAAATACATGAGCTTCTTTTTTGTCAGATTACAGGCGTTTTTGTTCGATGTCATTTCCTGCCTCCAAACACCTAAAAAAAAAACACCTAAAAAAAGCCTGAAGACACAGAAAAAACTCAGTAAAAAGCCTAAATAAAGCCAAAAAACCGCCTGAAAACGATACGCTCAGGTTTGAATGGAGCGTTGGGCTTTGCTCACATCTAGGCGATTTTCTGCTCTAATGCTGGCCATACATAAAATCATTCAAACTCATTTTTGGAAAACGAACACTCAGCCGCGAGAGCAGGCCGATCGTGTCATCATGTAATGACCGCTAAATCTTTAAATAGACATAAATGAATCAGTTTTTCGTTAATTTTCTCACATACACCGAGTGCAAACAGTTCATGCGAGAAACACATTCACCTTTCAATTTATCGTTCAGCAGAATTTTCAAAACTGTTCCTTTTTTGATTTTTCAGCTCTGAAAAGTTAAAACCAATTTTCTATTTGTGCCCATTAAGTGCCGGGTCACACTTATGCGATGTGGGAAGGCTGCGAATTCGCAGCGTGTTCCCACATCGCAAACGCACCCCTGGCAGTTCAAACTGCCATCTGCGATATGCAGGGGGTGTCAATGTAATGTTAACGACACCCCCAGTTTGATCGCATTTCGCAGTGCGATCTTACAGTTCGCACAGGATCGGATCGCACAAGTGTGAACCACTGTGCGATCCGATCCTGATGCGGCTGAAAAAAAGGGTCCTGTGCGTCTTTTGTGCGGGTGCAGTGCGAATTTGGCCAGACAAAGTGTATGGCTGAATTCGCACTGCACATCCGATCGCATGTAATGAAGGAGCAGAACCTGCACTAACTGGACAAAAAAAACAAACGGACCAAATGATAGATTTTCGAATTATTTTTCCGCTAGTGTATGGCCAGCATTAGCCTCAGCTCTACAAAAAAAAAAAAAAAAAAACTCCCAACAAGACAAACCCCATTAATTTCAATGGCCCTGTTCACATCTGAGCTTTCTGTCACCTTAAGTAAAACGCCGGTCGCTCAAAATGTATGGACCAATTTTTTTGAGCAGTGTATATGTGGTCAAACATTCCCATAGACACTCCTAAACCTTGTGGACGGCCTTCCCAGAAGAGTTGAAGCTGTTATAGCTGCAAAGGGTGGAGCCAACTCAATATTGAACCCTACAGACTAATACTGGCCATACACTAGTCATTTGGTCCGATCGTTCGTTTTTCATCCAGTTAATGTGCACAAATAGAAAATCGTTTTTAACTTTTCAGAGCTGAAAAATCGAAGGAACAGTTTTGAAAATCCGCGGACCGAACGATACATTGAAAGGTTAATATGTTTCTCGGCCGACCTGTTTGCACCGGGCATATGTGACAAACTTAACCAAAAAACGGATTCCATTGAATGATTTATCGTTCGAAATTCGGTCATTACATGATGGCACGATTGTCTTTTCACGGCCTTTTTCGAGATATTTCGGCTATTGTTTGGCCAGCTTAAGACTGGGATGCCATTAAAGTTCATGTGTGTAAAGGCAGGCGTCCCAATACTTTTGACAATATAGGATAGATAGAGATAGCTAGAGATATAGATATATATCATATATATCATATATCTCTATTACAGTCAGGTCCATAAATATTGGGACATGGACACAATTCTAATCTTTTTGGCTCTATACACCACCACAATGGATTTGAAATGAAACAAACAAGATGTGCTTTAACTGCAGACTTTCAACTTTAATTTGAGGGTATTTACATCCAAATCAGGTGAATGGTGTAGAAATTACAACAGTTTGTATATGTGCCTCCCACTTTTTAAGGGACCAAAAGTAATGGGACAGATTAACAATCATAAATCAAACTTTCACTTTTTAATACTTGGTTGCAAATCCTTTGCAGTCAATTACAGCCTGAAGTGTGGAACGCATAGACATCACCAGACGCTGGGTTTCATCCCTGGTGATGCTCTGCCAGGCCTCTACTGCAACTGTCTTCAGTTCCTGCTTGTTCTTGGGGCATTTTCCCTTCAGTTTTGTCTTCAGCAAGTGAAATGCATGCTCAATCGGATTCAGGTCAGGTGATTGACTTGGCCATTGCATAACATTCCACTTCTTTCCCTTAAAAAACTCTTTGGTTGCTTTCGCAGTATGCTTCGGGTCATTGTCCATCTGCACTGTGAAGCGCCGTCCAATGAGTTCTGAAGCATTTGGCTGAATATGAGCAGATAATATTCCCCGAAACACTTCAGAATTCATCCTGCTGCTTTTGTCAGCAGTCACATCATCAATAAATACAAGAGAACCAGTTCCATTGGCAGCCATACATTCCCACGCCATGACACTACCACCACCATGCTTCACTGATGAGGTGGTATGCTTTGGATCATGAGCAGTTCCTTTCCTTCTCCATACTCTTCTCTTCCCATCACTCTGGTACAAGTTGATCTTGGTCTCATCTGTCCATAGGATGTTGTTCCAGAACTGTGAAGGCTTTTTTAGATGTTGTTTGGAAAACTCTAATCTGGCCTTCCTGTTTTTGAGGCTCACCAATGGTTTACATCTTGTGGTGAACCCTCTGTATTCACTCTGGTGAAGTCTTCTCTTGATTGACAGTCATAAACTTACCTCCTGGAGAGTGTTCTTGATCTGACACACATACACCTACCTCCTGGAGAGTGATCTTGATCTGGCACACATACACCTACCTCCTGGAGAGTGTTCTTGATCTGACACACATACACCTACCTCCTGGAGAGTGATCTTGATCTGACACACATACACCTACCTCCTGGAGAGTGTTCTTGATCTGGCACACATACACCTACCTCCTGGAGAGTGATCTTGATCTGGCCAACTGTTGTGAAGGTGACACACATACACCTACCTCCTGGAGTGTTCTTGATCTGGCCAACTGTTGTGAAGGGTGTTTTCTTCACCAGGGAAATAATTCTTCGGTCATCCACCACAGTTGTTTTCCGTGGTCTTCCGGGTCTTTTGGTGTTGCTGATCTCACCGGTGCGTTCTTTCTTTTTAAGGATGTTCCAAACAGTTGATTTGGCCACACCTAATGTTTTTGCTATCTCTCTGATGGGCTTGTTTTGTTTTTTTCAGCCTAATGATGGCTTGCTTCACTGATAGTGACAGCTCTTTGGATCTCATATTGAGAGTTGACAGCAACAGATTCCAAATGCAAATAGCACACTTGAAATTAACTCTGGACCTTTTATCTGCTCTTTGTAAATGGGATAATGAGGGAATAACACACCTGGCCATGGAACAGCTGAGCAGCCAATTGTCCCATTACCTTTGGTCCCTTTTAAAAAGTGGGAGGCACATATACAAACTGTTGTAATTCCTACACCGTTCATCTGATTTGGATGTAAATACCCTCAAATTAAAGCTGAAAGTCTGCAGTTAAAGCACATCTTGTTTGTTTCATTTCAAATCCATTGTGGTGATGTATAGAGCCAAAAAGATTAGAAGTGTCCACGTCCCAATATTTATGGACCTGACTGTGTATGTGTGTGTGTGTGTGTGTGTGTGTGTGTGTGTATATATGTATGTATATATATATATATAACACACACACACACAGTGCTCAGCATAAATGAGTACAAAAGTGAGATTTTAATCAATCTCAATGAACACAAGAAAAATTTCCAAAACTTGTTTCCCAAATTATCTCAGGACAGCACCTGGAGAGAGCGTAGCTCCACCCCATTTCCCAGGAAACACTGCAGTCACCACTGTAAAGACCGGACACTTCCACTATGGCCTCAGTTGTAGGGTTTCCACAGCCATGCTGGAATTGCTGCGGGGTACCAAGGGTGTACTACGCTCTCTCCAGGTGGAGAAAGGTGAAGGGCATACGTTGGTACTTTTTTTCTTTTTTTCAGGCCTGTTTACAGACCCCCCCCCCCCCCCCCCCAGCAGATAATGAAAAACAAGAATGTCAGTGGGAAACTTGCATGACTTTAGACCTGGAATTAACCTTTAAATATCTTGACCTATCCAAAACTTAGACCAGTCAGTATTAAATCCAGAAATGCTGGGTCATATTTTAGTTCACCGATGCTCTGACATTCATGTGTTCAATACTTATCCCGGTCATTCCATTTTATAACGCAGAACTTAAATTCTGAAATTTGTTTTGGTGACTTTGTATATATGGATTGGATGGGTTTTTACTGACGTGGTAAAATTTTCATGTCAGTAGCCCCTTTAGAAATATATTTACCTAGAAAAATGGTGATGTCTTCAATACTTATTTTACTGTGTGTGCGTAAATTTTTATTTTTTACAATTTTATTTTTACTTTTATAAATAGACTTTCCGAGTTAAGAAAGGATCTTGAAAACACGCAGGTTGAATTGGAACAGCTTCGGGAAAATCGCCAACATCAAATGCAGATGTTAGAATCCACAATGCGACAGCGTGACATGTATCGCATACTGCTGGCTCAGACTACCGGCGTCACATTTCCCCCAGCAGGTATGTGGTGTGTTAGAATGGATTTATTCTCACTGTTAGAGAGGAAAAAGAGGCTTAAATATATCTAAACCAGAAAAAAAGTATTCTATAGCAGCTTACCATGGGTTAGTTTTCCTTATTTTACTGGCTCCCCCCCCCCCCCCCCCCCTTATCCTTCTTTTTTTTTTTTTTTTTTTTTTTTTTTTTTTAGGCCTTAATATTACATAAAACCCCCAAAACATTATATGTAGTGTCTGAAAGTAGAGACCCTAAAACACTGGTCTCCAAACTGCGGCCCAAATACCAATGATGGGGCACTATTCTTCCCACTGACATCAATGATGGGGCACTATTCTTCCCACTGACATCAATGATGGTGCACTATTCCTCCCACTGACACCAATGATGGGGCTCCATTCCTCCCACTGACACCAATGATGGGGCACTATTCTTCCCACTGACATCAATGATGGGGCACTATTCCTCCCACTGACACCAATGATGAGGCACTATTCCCCCCTCTGACGCCAACGATGGGGCACTATTCCCCCCTCTGACGCCAACGATGAGGCACTATTCCCCCCTCTGACGCCAACGATGGGGCACTATTCCCCCCTCTGACGCCAACGATGGGGCACTATTCCCCCCTCTGACGCCAACGATGGGGCACTATTCCCCCCTCTGACGCCAACGATGGGGCACTATTCCCCCCTCTGACGCCAACGATAGGACACTATTCCCCCCTCTGACGCCAACAATGGGACACTATTCCTCCCGCTAATATTACCACCTACTACAGATGTTATATAATTTTCTCTTTCATTCATTGATGGACAGAGTTCCTGTCATTCTTGACCATTGGGTTATGCTGTCCCTACAGAAGTAGGACACTAGGCAGAAAAAAAATTCTGGCTACACCCATGGGCAGTCCCCGGTTGGTATACTTCCTCTTGAATAGCTGTTCTCCCCCCCCCCCCCCCCCCTACCCCAAGAGGGTTTTGGGGTGGACGTGGGCCCCTCCTTGGGATGGTCGGACTAGCAGGTTCCCCTCCTTTCCTGCAGGCACCCCCTCCCCATCTTGTCCCTCACCCCTCCATATGCTGGAGATGGATTTGTTTTGGGTGGTCTGGCCACTTTGCTGGGGTGGGGGCAGGGCGCTAACTGGTGATTTGGGGTGGTGCCATTTTCTTGTAGCCTGTGTGTTTTTTTGCACGGCGGCCATGTTTGTCTAGTCCCTTGACAAGCAGGTTAAGTATAACATAAAAAAAAATTGCCTTTTTTAGGATCACTTTACCAAGAGATCTCCCTCCCCTCTTCCCAGTGGCACCCACCAATCCAATGACTGGGTCTGCTGATGGAAGGAAACATTGCCGGGGGGGGGGGGGGGCACCAACAGAAATGAAGTTGTCAGATTTACACACACTCCGATGGCTGCAGTGGCAGTAAAAGAGTTAAAGAACGCATAGAACTTTGTTTTTTATTTCCGCTCCCAGGAATTTACGATTAGTTTACAATGATTATTGCTAATCTGGATTTATCAGAACTCTTTTATTGTCTTTTTAGATGAGACCTCAATGACTTCAACTCCTAGGAAGTCTCCGGGATCTTCTCAGCCCCCATCTACCCCAACGCCTGCAGTACTGCACCCAGATTCCACAGAGGCTGCTGAGGCCAAGGCTGCTCTTAAACAGGTGATTGTTTAATTTACCTCTAAGTAACTTTTAACTCTGGATACATCGGAGACTTGCTAAAAACTGAAAGTGAACCTGGATTTAAAATGTGTGTTTAGCTATCCTGTAGATCAGGGGTCCTTAACTACCGGGCCGTGGACCATGAGGGTGCCAGGGACCTGTTGGGGGCCGGGCTACTCGGATGGAAGTGGGCGCCAGACGATTTAGCCAGCACAACCTGCACTGCCACCCTCCCACCAACAGAGGGCCCCTGATTCCCTTCTGTGGTGGCCTTACCTACAGATCGGAAGGAGAAGAGGGAGGTGGGCCGGAGGTGACAGGCTACGCACTCGGTAGGGGACAGGTTACGCCAACACCACGTACCCCCCCCCCCCCCCCCCACCCCCCCTTCTGGAAGTAACAGGCTGCAACAAAAGATGAACTGCAGGGAGATCAGACAATACTTTGACCAGTCCTCTGTCTGCTTCCATGGTTCAGGTTCTTTTTAACCACTTTACCACTAGAGCATTTTGCTGTCTTACGTCTGGGCCACTTTTTGCGATTCGGCGCTGTGCAACTTTAACTGACAATTGCACGGTCGTGCGACGCCATACCCAAACGAAATTTACGTCCTTTTTTTCCCACAAACAGAGCTTTCTTTTGGTGGTGTTTGATTACCTGTGCGATTTTTACTTTTTGCGCTATAAACAAAAATAGAGCGTTTATTTTGAAAAAATAACAATATTTTTAACATTTTTTATATGAAATTCCCCCCAAAAAATGTAAAAACCAATTTTTTTTAAATTTTTGGCCAATTTGTTTTCTGCTACCAATGTTTGGTAAAAAAAATCGCAATAAGCGTATTTTGATTGGTTTGCGCAAAAGTTATTGCGTTTACTAAGGGAAAGATTTCTGTCATTTTTGGCGTTTTTTTTTTTAACGAGTAATGGCGGCGATCTGCGATTTTTTTTGCGGGACTGTGACATTGCGGCGGACAGATGGGACCCTTGACTGTCATTTTTGACACTTTTGGGGTTACCAGTGACATTACTGCAGTAATCAGTGCTATATATATATATATATATGCACTGTTACTGTAAAAATGACACTGGCAGGGAAGGGGTTAATTTTATTAGAGGGAGGGGTTAATGTATGCCTGGTGCTTACTAACGTGTGGGGGGGGAGGGGACTGAGTGAGCCAGGGACAGATCGGATGTTGAGCTATGCTGAACACTCCGATCTGTCACTCCCTGTCACTTAACTGGATTCCCCGACGATCGGGGCAGAGCAGCGGCGATCGCCGCCGCTCCTACCCTGGCCCGACTCCCGCTGTGACTGAAAACAGCGGGAGCGCGCCTACAGGGGAGGAGTCTAGCGACGTAGGTCTACGTCGCTAGACGATAACGAGCCACTGTGCCGCAGTAGCAGCACAGTGACTAGAGGTAAAGCGGTTAAAGATCAGCATTTTTTTTTTTTTTTTTTTTTTTTTTTTAGCTTAGACCCTAGGGAATAAAATGGCGGTTGTTGCAATATTTTGTCACACAGCATTTGCGCTGCAGTCTGTTAAGCACAATTTTTTTGGAATGAATACACTTTAATGAATAATAATCCCAATAGTTACCCCAATTTTTTTGTAAAATGTGAAAGATGTTACACCGAGTAAATGGATAACATGTCATGTTGGGTAAGTCCAGGCAAAAACTAACTCTCTAAACTTGCTCTCTGCTACATTGTAAACCTAATCTATCTAACCCTGTAAGGTAAAAATCGCTGTACTTGCCTATTCTGCAGCCGATCCGGTCTGGTCTCCAGCGGCAGATGCTTTATGCAGGAGAGGACTGACAAAGGGTGTGAAATGGCTGGGAAGTGACGTCACCCATAGCCTTACTATGGGGTTTCTGATTTCAGTTGCCTTTCCTGCACCCCAGTGAAGCCGCCGCTGATGCTGGGACTGGACCTGATCAGCTGCAGAATAGGCAAGTACGGTGATTTTTTTTTTTATTTGCAGGGCTAGATTAGGTTTACAACGTGGCAGAGAGCAGCTTTAGTGTTCGTTAGGTTTTTGTCGGAACTTCTACTGTAAAAATGCGTATCTCTGTAGGCGACGCTTTAAAAAATGTTTACAGGTTACCAGTTTAGAGTTGCAGAGGACGCTCTAATGATCGCAGCAATAACTCACATGTGGTTTGAACAAAGTTTACATATGCGTGTTGGACTTGGGTGTGCGTTCGCTTCCGAGTACGAGCACCGAGTGATAGGGCGCTTTAAAAAAAAATATATATATATATATTTTACTTTTTTTACACTGTCCCTTTTTTTTTTTTTTTTTTTTTTTTTTTTTTTAATGCCTGAGAACTGAAAGTGCATCGGTCTCTCTGGTCCTCCAAGGGCATAGACCTGAGTTGGTGCCGTCGTGCACTCAGTTGCCCAGAAAACCGCTGCACCGGATCACTTTCCGGGTTTACCGACCGCTTCAGTAGGCTCAAACTACCAAAAAGGGGGAGGCTGAAGCACCTCTCACCGCCTATAAAAGTGATCCTGCAACGAACCCGCTCGCGGGACCACTTTAACCACTTAAGCCCCAGGCCTATTTTTCACACTCGGTGTTTACAAGTTAAAATCCATTTTTTTTTTTTTGCTAGAAAACTACTTAAAACCCCCAAACATTATATATATATATATATATATATATATATATATATATATATATATATATATATATATATATATATATATATTTATATATAATTTTTTTTTTATTTTTTTTATTTTTTTGAGACCCTAGAGAATAAAATGGAGATTATTGCAATATTTATCACACCGTATTTGCGCAGCGGTCTTCCAAACGCAATTTTTTTTTTGAAAAAAATACTTTATTAAATAAAAATCCAGTATAGTTAGCCCATTTTTTTCCATAATGTTAAAGATGTTACGCCGCGTAAATAGATACCCAACATGTCACGCTTCAAAATTGCGCGCGCTCACGGAATGGTGACAAACTTTGGTACTTAAAAATCTCCATAGGCGCGACACTTTACAAATTTCTACAGGTTACCAGTTTAGAGTTACAGAGGAGGTCTAGGGTTCAAATTGCTCTCGCTCTAACGATCGCGGCGATACCTCACATGTGTGGTTTGAACACCGTTTACATATGTGGGTGGGGTTTCCGTATGCGTTCGCTTCTGCGTGCGAGCTAACTGGGACAGGGCGCTTTTTTTTTTTTTACTATTTATTTTATTTGTTTTTTTATTTTACACCGTTTTTTAAAAAAAAAAAAAAAAATTTGATCATTTTTATCCTATTACAAGGAAACATTCCTTGTAATAGAAATAGGCATGACAGGACCGCTTTTTTTTTTTTTTTTGTGATATCTGTGGTCAAAAAGTCCTCAGATCTCACAAGTACACTAAAGCATGAAAATAAAAAATAAATAAAATTAAAGAGGAAGTAAACCCTCCTCTACAACTTGTACCTATAGGTAAGCCTATGATAAGGCTTACCTATAGGTACTGTAAATATCTCCTAAACATGTACAGTTTAGGAGATATTTACCTTACATGCAGCCAGTGACGTCACTGGCGCATGTGCTCTGAAGGAACGGCCGCTCGTGCCGTTCCTTTAGAGTCCCGTGCCGTGACTGTCGGCTCTAGCGCGCGTGCGCGGGAGTGACGTCACCGCGGCTCCGGCCAATCAGATGGCCGGATGCCGCGATCCCGGAAGACGGGCGACTAGACATGTCGCCCGTCATAGAGGTGAGTGAGCGGCACGGCGGGGGCTCGTTCTGAGGTAAGTATTGCATAATGAGCTAATATGCGATGCAAACTAGCTCATTATGTCTTTCTTTTGCAGGGTGTAAAAAAAAAAAAAAAAAAAACTCAAAGAGTTTACAACCTCTTTAAAGAAAAAAAAATGGGGCCTTTAAACCGATTGCTAGGCAACGACGTTTGCCGTGGCTCCGGTCCTCCAAGACCATAGAGTCGAGCGAGGGCAGGCTTGCCCTCGCTCGACTTCCTGTCTCTGAGGATCCGGGACAGGATCGTTTTCCCCGCTGCCGGCAAGTCCGGTAAGCGGGGAAAAGTACTGGGACGCGGCGGGGGGCACCTCTTCCGCCCCCCCGGAAGGGTGATCCCGCGGCGGCTCCGCCGCTGGGACCACCCATCTCGGAAAGCCGACCGTCCGCAGTTTAAAAAAATGCCAGGGTTATGGTAGCTATCTGCTGCCATAACACCGGTATTTAGGTTTAAACTGCCAACGTATATAGTCGTTGGGCGGTCGTTAAGTGGTTTACCTTGTAGGGAGTCGCCCACAGTAAATAGCAGTGTTATGGCAGCCAGTATTTAATGTCCATGCCGTCTGTTGAGTGCGCATGTGGCGGTGGCCTCACCGGCGCTGCTAAAATAAAATAAATATCTCCTAAACGGTGCATGTTTAGGAGATCTTTACTGTACCTACAGGTAAGTCTCTTCCCTCCTTACAGCTCTGAGTTCACTGAGCTCTGCAGAATGTAACTTTATCTAAATTTCACCCCCGAGGCCGGAACTGCTTTAAACAGTTTGCTTAGAAATGGACTTTAATCACTCTCTCTTTTTTTTGTTTTTTTTTTTTTTGTTTCTTTTTGTTGAACAGCTTCAAGATGTTTTTGAGAATTACAGAAAAGAAAAAGCAGAAAATGATAAAATGCTGAACGAGCAGAACGAGAAACTACAGGAACAAGTTACCGAGCTTCGTTCTCAAAATGCCAAAATCTCCACTCAGCTAGAATTCGCCTCAAAACGGTAATTCTTCTTTGTAACAATTTAAAGCAAAACTCCCGACAAGATGCAAATTCATGCACTTCGGTGTTCATTCATACATCACTATATTTATCTTTTAACCCTTTCGCTATCAGAGCTGGGGTTTTTTTTTTTTTTTTTTACACATGCTTAACCACTTAAGCCCCGGAAGATTTTACCCCCTTCCTGACCAGGGGGTATTTTGCGATTCGGCACTGTGTGACTTTAATGGACAATTGTGCGGTCGTGCGACGCTGTATCTAAACGAATTTGGCGTCCTTTTTTCCCCACAAACAGAGCTTTCTTTTGGTGGTATTTGATCACCTCTGCGATATTTTTTTTTTGATCACGCGCTATAAACAAAAAAAAGCGTAAATTTTGCAAAAATAGCAATATTTTTCAAATTTTTTTATATGAAATTCCCCCCCAAAAAAATGTAAAAATCAAAATTTTTTTAACATTTTCGGACAATTTGTTTTATGCTACCTATGTTTGGTAAAAAAAATCGCAAAAAGCGTATTTTGATTGGTTTGCGCAAAAGTTATCGCGTTTACTAAGGGAAAGATTTTTGTCATTTTTGTTTTTTTTTTTTTACGCGTAATGGCGGCGATCTGTTTTTTTTTTTTTTTTTTTGCGGTACTGCGACATTGCGGTGGACAGATCGGACACTTGACTGACTTTTTTGACAATTTTGGGGTTACCAGTGACATTTCTACAGTAATCAGTGCTATACATATACACTGTTACTGTAAAAATACACTGGCAGTGAAGGGGTTAACTTTTTTTGAAAGGGAGGGGCTGTGTGTATCCCTAGGGGCGTGCTTTCTACTGTGATTGGCTGTGGCTTCAGATGTATGAAGAGTGATCAACGGTTCTACAAAGTAGAACCGTATGATCATCCTTCATACACAGGGGAGAATGACAGGCGGCTTGTTTACACAAGCCGCCTGACTTTCTCCCTCTCCCCCGCCGATCGCAGAGTGACCGGCGGACATCGGGTCCGCCAGTCACACGCGCGGGGGGGTCCGTGACCACGCGGGAGCGCGCGCTCACTCCCTAGACCCTCACAAGCTAGTGACGTAGCCCTACGTCACTTTGCCTGTGAGGGGCTGACTGCCGACGTAGATCGGGGTTAGGCAGTCGGCAAGTGGTTAAAAAATCATTTTAGGCCTGAAGAGTACATAAAACAGCCAAAACCTGATATATTTTCTTTTTTTTTTTTTTTCAGATATAAGCAAAACATTGCAAATACCTCACCTGTCACACTGCCTCCCTCATATTACACTGCCCCCCCACTTGTAACAACCCCCCCACCTGTCTGACTGCCCCCTCTTATCATGCTGCCCCACCACCTGTCACACTGCCTCCCTCTCATCACACTGCCCCCATCTGTCCCACCTGTAAACAAAATTATTTTTTGAAGCATGGTTAAAAAAAAAACACAGCTCTGGCAGCGAATGGGTTAAAAGATAAATGTAGTGATGTATGAATGAACACTCCTACCCATCACTTTCTAATGTTGCATTTTGTTTTTTTTTTTGTTTTTTTTTAATTTTTATTGGCACTTTACATTATACAACTATGACACATATATGTAACAACTGGATATGTTTGCTATAATCCAAGGATATAAAAAGTATGACCGATGCATGGATGAATTCTGCACCATCGTGTAGTGATTTTTGCAGTCAGACGCCATGCTAGAGTAAACTTCATATGTGCTTTCCTATGGCATTCTGTTTAGCATGTCTGCACACTTGAGTACAGTTTTCATTATTTAGTGTATGTATATTAGGCTACATTCACACCTGAGTGTAGCGTTTTCGCGCGGTTTTACCGCGATTTTTGTGCAGGCGTTTTTAGATTGAATAGAGACCAATGGAAAACGCCTGTAATCTGCCCAAAAAGAAGCTCATGTACTTTTTTTGAGCATTGGGCGTTTTGCTCACAGCGTCAAAACGCTCATATGTGAACAGGGGCCATTGAAATGAATAGGATTTGTCTTGTTGGGCGTTTTTGGGAGCTGATCCTAGAGCAGAAAAACTCCCCAAAAACGCCTAGATGTGAACGGAGCCTAATGCATTCCTTTGTTTTACTTCTGTCTTTTCTCAGATTGATTTGATTTGTTTTTAAAAAAAAAAAAAAGTATGACCGTACCAAAGATTGTACAAATTATATTTTAGGCCTGAAGATTACATAAAACAGCCAAAACCTGATATATTTTTTTTTTTTTTTTTCAGATATAAGCAAAACCTTGCAGATTGTACAAATATTTTGTTTACTATCTGTGGTACGGTCATACTTTTTATATCCTTGGATTATAGCAAACATATCCAGTTGTTTCATATGTGTCATAGTTGTATAATGTAAAGTGCCAATAAAAAACACAAAACACAAAAAAAAAACAAAAAAACAAGAAATTCAACATTATAAAGTAATGGGTAGGAGTATTTAGTTAGAAAAAGAGGATAAAAGTAAACCTGATATATTTTCTGAAAGCTGACACCCTAGAAAATAGGTGGTACTGTAGTTATAATTTTTTGTCACACGATATTACCACAAAGATCTAAGAAATGCAAATTTTCTGTAACACTAAAGGTAATTTTAGGGCACACAAACATAATGCAATTTTTTGGAACACATAAAAGATAAGGCAGTAAATAAATTCCCCAACATGTCAAACCGTATATTTGAGTGCGCCCGGGAAATAGCGACAAACTTCAGTACCCGATATTTTCCATGAGGGACCCATTAAAAGCCTTTTATTGGTCACCAGTTTAATGTTACGAAGGAGGTCTGGTGGTAGAATTATTGCTCTCCATCATGTGTGGCGTTATATGTAACGCGTATCGCAATCGATGCTTTCCTGCATAGGCCTCCCTACATGTGCGCATACATTCGCATGTGTGTGTATATGCGGGGGTAGGGAGCTTAAAAATATTTTGGGGATTTTATGTGCTTGGGTGTAACATAGAAACATAGAATGTGTCGGCAGATAAGAACCATTTGGCCCATCTAGTCTGCCCAATATATCTGAATCCTATGAATAATCCCTGGCCCTATCTTATATGAAGGATAGCCTTATGCCTATCCCATGCATGCTTAAACTCCTTCACTGTATTTGCAGCTACCACTTCTGCAGGAAGGTTATTCCATGCATCCACTACTCTCTCAGTAAAGTAACACTTCCTCATATTACTTTTAAACCTTTGCCCCTCTAATTTAAAACTGTGTCCTCTTGTGGTAGTTTTTCTTCTTTTATTTATTTATATTTTTTTTTATTTTTTTTTACTTCACATAGCGAAAAAAAATTCCCCCATGTGATTTTTTTTTTTTTCTGGATGGCAGGTTCTCTTTAACCACCTCCCACCCGGCCATTGTACATATACGGCCGGGTGGGAGTCTCGTCCTTCTGAATGGACGTTCCGGAACGTCCTTCAGAAGGAGCGAGATCGCGCCGCCGCGGGCACGCGCAGCGGCGCGATCTCGATGTGCCTGTGTCCCTCGGACACAGAGCAACAAGATGCGGCAGGAGGGCCATGTGATTGGCCCTCCTGATCACATGACGGCTGTGTCCAATCACAGCCGTCATGCAATGTAAATACAGCCGTTGTAACGGCTTCGATCTCTTCTCCTCCTCCTGACAGATCCTGTCAGTGAGGAGGAGAGGATCGATACTGCAGCCGGGGTGATCAGTGAGTATTTCTAAGTACTCACTGATCACAGGGGGGGGTCTGTGCTGGTAATCAGAACATTTATTACCAGTGCAGCCCTGGGGGGGGGGGGGTGCCACTAGAGCCATCAGGGATGCCTACCCATGACCACCAGGGATGCCCACCATGGCCACCAGTGGCCTTGGCCAAACAGCCTGCCAGTGGTGCCCTCCTATCAGTGCTGCCCACCAGTGCCCGTTATTGCCATCTATCAGTGCCCCCCATCAGTGCTGCCTATCAGTGCACACCAATGCTGCATATCAGTGCCTATCAGTGCCCATCAGTGCTGCATATCAGTGCCACCCCATCAGTGTCTCCTCATCAGTGCCTCAGTGCGGCGTCATCAGTGCTCATCAGTGCAGGAAAAAACGTATCGATTTACAAAATTTTATAACCTAAACAAAAAACTTTTTTTTTTTTTTTCAAACTTTTCGGTCTTTTTTTATTTGTGCACCAAAAAAGAGAAAACCTGGCGGTGAATGAATACCACCAAAAGAAATCTCTATTTGTGGGGAAAAAAATGACACAAATTTGGTTTAGGTACAGTGTTGCATGACTGCGCAATTGTCATTCAAAATGCAACAGTGCTAAAAGGGGAAAATTGGTCTGGGAAGGAAGGGGGTGAAAGTGCCCAGTATTGAGGTAGTTAATGAGACCCCCAGATCACGATCTATTATTATTTGGTTTGTGGTGCTCAGATGCAGTGCAGTTCCTCTTTTAACCACTTTAAGACCGGAAGATTTGGCTGCTCAATGACCAGACCCTATTTTGCGATCCGGCACTGCGTGATTTTAACGGACAATTGCACGGTCGTGCGACGCAGTTCCCAAACAAAATTGACGTCCTTTTTTTTTTCCCACAAATTGAGCTTTCTTTTATTGGTATTTGAACACCTGTGCGATTTTTTTTTTTTTTTTTTTTTTTTTTAATTTCTGCGCTATAAACAAAAAAAATGATAATTTTGAAAAAAAAACACCATATTTTTCACATTCTGCTATATAACATTCCCAAAAAAATGTAAAAATCTATTTTTTTAACATTTTAGGCCAATTTTTCTGCTACATATTTTTGGTAAAAAAAAATCCCAATAAGCGGATTTTGATTTGTTTGCGCAAAAGTTATCGCATTTACTAACTACGGGAAAGATTTGTCGTTTTTATTATTTTTTTTGTGTTTTTTACTAGTAATGGCGGCGATCTGCTATTTTTTTGCGGGACTGCGACATTGCGGCGGACAGATTGGACCCCTAACTGACATTTTTGACACTTTTGGGGGTACCAGTGACATTACTACAGTAATCAGTGCTAAAAATATGCACTGTCACTGTAAAAATGCCATTGGAAGGGATGGGGTTAATACTATGGGTGATCAAGGGGTTAAATGTAAGCCTAGGGGAGTGATTGTAACTGTGGGGGGGGGGGCGTGGCTTGTAAAATGATCATAGACATGTGATCCTATATAGCAGGATCACATAGTCTCTGTAATCATGTCAGGGAGAATGACAGACGCTGTTTTCATCAGCCGTCTGTCCTCCTCTGTCAGCGGAGGGATTTCAGTGGTGTCAGGCGGCCATCGGAGCTGCCTGACACTTGCGGCAGATTCCCCGGCTGACGAGCGGGAGCGCGCCACCGCCGGCGCGCGATTGTCCCCGCCCCCCCCCCCCAGCTCCTCTTAGGCGAGCGGGCCTTTGCCTGGGAGAGCCAGCCTGCTGCAGTACATTGGTGGATGGATGTAAAGTGGTTAAACAAAGCGTCTTTTGTAAGGATCACAGGGATGTTTTTATTGCATATTTGAGTAGGAGACGGTTGCTTCTCTTTAGGGAAGGCAAAACTTTCTTTGTCCTATTTTACCGTCATCAGAGTGATAGAAAATACAGATTTTTGGGTTGTCAACAGAACAAGATTAGAGGCAAAATCTTCCAATGGGGACACCAGCTCTGGTGACACACCAGAATTCCCTCAATGTTGAGGGTTTTCCTCTTAACCACTTAAGCCCCAGAGGATTTGGCTGCTTAAAGACCAGGGGGTATTTTGCGATTCGGCACTGCGTGACTTTAACGGACAATTGCGCCGTCGTGCGACGCTATACCTAAACGAATTTGACGTCCTTTTTTCCCCACAAAT
Organism: Pelophylax lessonae; assembly: GCF_965119305.1. Taxonomy (NCBI): domain Eukaryota; kingdom Metazoa; phylum Chordata; class Amphibia; order Anura; family Ranidae; genus Pelophylax; species Pelophylax lessonae. The sequence goes on along the minus strand of NC_138775.1, from coordinate 297,559,046 downwards.
AGAGCTTTCTTTTGGTGGTATTTGATCACCTGTGAGATTTTTTTTTTTTTTTTTACTTTTTGCGCTATAAACAAAAAAAGAGCGTCAATTTTGCAAAAATAACAATATTTTTCACATTTTTAATATGAAATTCCCCCCCAAAAAAATGTAAAAAATAACATTTTCGGCCAATTTGTTTTATGCTACCTGTTTGGTAAAAAAAATCGCAAAAAGCGTATTTTGATTGGTTTGCGCAAAAGTTATTGTGTTTACTAACAAGGGGAAAGATTTTCGTCATTTTTGTTGGTTTTTTTTTTTTAACGCGTAATGGCGGCGATCTGCGATTTTTTTTTTTTTTTTTTTTTTTTTTTTTTTTTGTGGGACTGCGACATTGCGGCGGACAGATCGGACCCTTGACTGACATTTTTGACACTTTTGGGGGTACCAGTGACATTACTACAGTAATCCGTGCTATATATATATATGCACTGTTACTGTAAAATTACACTGGCAGTGAAGGGGTTAACTTTATTTGAGAGGGAGGGGCTGTGTCCCTAGGGGCGTGATTCTAACTGTGATTGGCTGTGGCTTGAGCTGTAGAAACAGTGATCAACGGTCCTACATAGTAGAACCGTGTGATCAGTTTCTACACAGGGGAGAATGACAGGCAGCTTGTTTACACAAGCCGCCTGCCTTTCTCCCTCTCCCCCGACGATCGCTGAGTGAGCGGCGGACATCAGGTCCGCCGGTCACACGCGGGGGGGGGGGGTCCGTGACCATGCGGGAGCGTGCCACCGGCGGCGCGCGCTCGCTCCCCAGAGCCTCACAGGCTAGTGACGTACCGGTACGTCACTCTGCCTGTGAGGGGCTGACCGCAGCAGTATATGTACTTGCGGCGGTCGGCAAGTGGTTAAGCCTCGTACACACGCACCGATCGGCCGACTTTTGTTCAGTATTGTTGTGTCGTTTGAAATGTGCTCTAGACTTGCGCTGGACTTTTGTTGGCCGACAGAAACCAACTTCAAAGTTATGTCATGTGATTAACTTTCCGTGTGTTTTTCTTCTCGGAGCATGCCCAGTCTTGCTCATCTGAATTTTGTCTGCCGAAATCTGTACTGACTGACGAACAATCGGCCATTTTGACGGCCAACAAAAATTTTATAGCCTGCACACCAGATTTTGCTCGGCCGAAAAGTCGCAGTCGGTTGTCGGAAGCATCATACTTGACAAGCCAACAATCGGCCGATCGGACGTTGGCCGAAAATTCACGGCCAACAATCGGTGCGTGTGTACGAGGCTTTGCTTCCTTTTGTCTGTTGGACAGGAAGTGAAGGGAAATCTCCTCAATAGGACACTAATGGCAAAAAGTGGTTATAACCCTCCTTTTAACTCCATCCAAAATGAAATGAAAAATGTTTGCCTTCAAATCTACTTTTAACAGAGAGAAAGAAGTCTCCTCCCCTGCCAGAGGGTTGTGCTTAGTGGTGCACTGAAATTTCGGCAACCGACCTTTTCGGTCAAAAATGGGCCTATCTCATTTCAGCCGAAAACGGGACATATATATGTTGAAAATTAATGGCCACCGGAGCAGCAGCTTTCACTTCAACTTGTATGGTGCTTGACCAGCCAGCTCCCGAGACTTGCCATTTGTACCTCCTCGTCCGTCCTGTGCTAGACTAGTTGCTAGAATTGCCAGCCGCCTGGTGTCTAGCAACCAGTGACGTCACAGTCCCGAGAGGAAAGCGAGGCCGAGAAGAGGACCCAGCATGCAGAGCGGAGGAGGAACTCCTCGTCCTCCTCCGCGCTTATTACTGACTCTCTGGCTCCATCCACCTCCTCCCTCCATCTTCTACTGTATGGCCGCTGCGGATAGGAAGGACAGGAGCAGAACCAGAGTCAGCCTGTTATTTGTGGGGAGCAGTGAGTGACAACATATTGTATTATGATGTGCATAAAATCATTTGGGGGGGGAAAAAGTCCTTTTCGATTGGTTTTCGGCCAAGGGCATCCTGAATTTTCGGTTTCTGTTTCGGCCCAGAATTTTCATTTGGGTGCATCCTTAGTTGTGCTGTGTAAATCTCAGGACTGGATTGACGTATGCTAATTCAGGTAACATGGCTCCTTTTTATAGGCATTTCTTTTGTGTAGTGAACTTACCCCCGTGGGGGGGGGGGGGGGGGTTGAGCTTTAATGTGCAATTTTTTGTTTCAAAAATTGTTTTTCAGAGATGCACTGTTCTTCATTTTTAATTTTTTTTTTTTTGTCTGCATAGGTATGAAATGTTGCAGGACAATGTGGAAAGTTACCGTCGAGAAATCGCATCTTTACAAGAGAAATCCCAAAAATTGTCAGCGACAACACAAAAACAGGAGCAGATCATTAATACCATAACACAGGATCTGAGGGCAGCCAATGAGAAACTAGCACTTAGTGAAGTAAGTAATCAGTGAGGCTCAGCATCTGGTGTGGGTGTTAGCTATGCAAATCCAGTCTGCCTAGGAACGCCCACTGCTCCTGACACCCACCCATCAAGGCATTTTGATATTTGCATAACTCCTCCCAAGAGCAAACCCCCTGCTTGCATCAGGACTGAGGAGTATTGGTCGACCGATATCATTTTTTTTTTTACCGCTGATGCCGATATTTTGGTCATTGGCTATCCGTAACGGCCGATATTGGCCGATATTTTCGGACATTAAAATTTTTTTATTTTTTTTGTCTACAGGTACTGTTGTGGAGGGATCTGGGGGTCTAAAAGACCCCAAACCCCTCCTCTGCACTTAAAAGCATTCAAAACGCCAAGTTTGATTTTTTTTTTTTGAATGCCTTAAGTTTTTTGAGTTCGGCGCCGCCAGTACCCGGAAGTGATGTCATGTTATATCACTTCCGGGTACTAGGCGGCGCCGAATTCAAAGAAATAGAGACCCGGTCAGACGGCAGCAGTGAAGGTAGGATTCCCGGGTCTCCCAGTTGGTGGGACAGGAGACCTGGGCGAGCCGCTGGAAGGGGGGGCGTCCCCTCCCGCTACTTGGAATGACAGCCGAGCGGCTTCTCAGCCGCATCAATTGTCATTACAAGACAGCCAACTGTTGGCTATGGACACCGGTACCGGGGTGATGCCTCTAGCTGCAGCCATCACTCTTTAGGGTTCCGCTCCAATCCTGAGAATTTATATTAATTTTATTGCTAAAGCCTGTAGGAAACCTAACAGTTTTTGGGGGTGTTCCGATCTTTTGGGTCACCCACAGCACTTAAAAGAAAGTGTAATGCTCTTACATTTACATCAAGTGACGTAGATGTGTGTATACTGTATGTGCTACAAGGACAATAAAATTACTAGCTATGTACCTTCATCATATACAGATAGAGAGAGAGATATACAAATAGAGAGAGAGATATACAAATAGAGAGAGAGATATACAAATAGAGAGAGAGAGATATACAGATAGAGAGAGAGAGATATACAGATAGAGAGAGAGAGATATACAGATAGAGAGAGAGAGATATACAGATAGAGAGAGAGAGATATACAGATAGAGAGAGAGAGATATACAGATAGAGAGAGAGAGATATACAGATAGAGAGAGAGAGATATACAGATAGAGAGAGAGAGATATACAGATAGAGAGAGAGAGATATACAGATAGAGAGAGAGAGATATACAGATAGAGAGAGAGAGATATACAGATAGAGAGAGAGAGATATACAGATAGAGAGAGAGAGATATACAAATAGAGAGAGAGAGATATACAAATAGAGAGAGAGAGATATACAAATAGAGAGAGAGAGATATACAAATAGAGAGAGAGAGATATACAGATAGAGAGAGAGAGAGAGATATACAGATAGAGAGAGAGAGATATACAGATAGAGAGAGATATACAGATAGAGAGAGAGAGATATACAGATAGAGAGAGAGATATACAGATATATATATACAGATATATATACAGATATATATATATATATATAATCTCAAAATATAAAGAACAAATGGGCTGGAGGACGTTTGTGGCACAGTATTAACTCACGAAATATAAAAAATACAAAAATGTATTGGATACATGTATATTAATAAAAAACATGCCTGCCCCCATAGAGGGCCAAACAAGACAGTACAAGTGTATCAAAATCAACTGAAAGGCGGTCAAAAAAGTTTGAAAACAAGATATTTCCTCTTCTATAGATTGGATATCAACTGTAGATGTATTCCCAATTAAAGGGCGCTCTAGAGAAGCATCTCCAATCTTTACATGTTTTGTGGTTTTTGCCGCTTCGTCAGGAGTTTAGCTTAAGAGGAATATAGGCTCTGTATAAGAATACAAACCAGAAAATAGTATAAAAAAGCAAAACAAATCATACATAGTCACATATAAAAAAGAAACAAACACTATCAAAGTGTCACAATAAATCTAAACATTTGTTTAGACACAAGAAAATAGAAACATCTGGGCTTAGAAGTGTTCTTATTTTCTTGTGTTTAACGCATATATTTAGATTTATTGTGACACTTTGTTGTTTTCTTTCTGATATGTGACTATGTATGATTTTGTTTTGCTTTTTTATACTATTTTCTTGTTTGTATTCCTCTACTGATCCTATATTACTCTTGAGCTAAACTCCTGAGGAAGCGGCAAAAACCACGAAACATGTAAAGATTGGAGATACTTATCTAGAGGATCTCTTAATTGGGGAGACATCTACAGTTGATACCCAATCTATATAAGAAGAAATGTTTTCTAACTTTTTGACCCTCTTTTGGTTGATTGTTTTGATACATTTATATGGTCTTCTATGGCCCTCCATGGGAGCGTGTTTTTATTAATATGTATCCAATATATTTTTCTATTTTTTATATTTTGTGAGTTCATACTGTACCATAAGTCCTCTAGCCCCTTTGTTCTTTATATTTTGAGTGACGTAGATGTGTTCTCATTTTTGTCCTAAATTTTATACTTTAAGCTGATTTTATTTTTATTTTATTTGTTTTATTATCACAAGGTTAAGGCAGAAAATCTGAAGCGTGAAAAGGAACTTTTGAAAATGACGGAATCTCGTCTTAGCCAAGAAAGAGAGTCCTTACTTGCTGAGCAAAGAGGGCAAAACCTGCTGCTTACCAACCTACAAACCATCCAGGTCAGTAGAATGATTTGACATGTACAGTATAAGGGGGGGGGGGGGGGGGGGGGTTAATTGTGTGAAAGTTCTTCAGTAGCCATTGCTAAGTCTGCAGGCACACTCCCAATTGGGGCGGGGAAGATATGTCTGGAATTAGTGTGTTTTTATAGTTTGCACTGTGGGCCAGTTCACACCACATGCTGTCCAGTGCATTATTTTTCTGCATCAAAAACGCATGGATAATAGGTTATATGGTTTCCAATGGCAAAGTCACCCCTTCCTCCCCCTTCCTCGTCCCCCCTTCCTCCCCTTTCCTCGTTCCCCCCCCCCCCTTCCTCCCCTTTCCTCGTCCCCCCCCCCTTCCTCCCCTTTCCTCGTCCGTCCCCCCCCCCCTTCCTCCCCTTTCCTCGTCCGTCCCCCCCCCCCCCTTCCTCGCCCTTACTCGCCCCCTCCTAAATGTTTTTATTAAGATTATATAGGGGACAAAGTCCCCCATGTGGGTTTTTTTTTTTTTTTGACAGGTTCTCTTTAATGAGACATCTAGGGTCCCCCTTCTGCTCCACTGAATTTAATGCAATGCAAATCATTTTGCATTGCATTCTTTTCCACCCGTCCTGGCCAGGGACATAGAGAGGCTGACCCGGAAGAGACGTCATACAGTGCATCCGGAAAGTATTCACAGCGTTTCACTTTTTCCACATTTTATGTTACATTCTTATTCCAAAATGGATTCAATTCATTATTTTCCTCAAAATTCTACAAACAATCCCCCATAATGGCAACGTGAAAGAAGATTATTTGAAATCTTTGCAAATTTATTAAAAATAAAAAAAGGAAAAAAAAATCCCATGTACATAAGTATTCACACCCTTTGCCATGACACTCAGAATTGAGCTCAGGTGCATCCTGTTTCCACTGATCATCCTTGAGATGTTTCTACAACTTGATTGGAGTCCACCTGTGGTAAATTCAGGTGATTGGAGATGATTTGGAAATGCACACACCTGTCTATTGAAGGTTCCACAGGTAACAGTGCATGTCAGAGCACAAACCAAGCCATGAAATCCAAGGAATTGTCTGTAGACCTCGGAGACAGGATTGTATGGAGGCACAGATTGGGGGAAGGGTACAGAAACATCTCCGCAGCATTGAAGGTCCCAATGAGCACAGTGGCCTCCATCTGTAAATGGAAGAAGTTTGGAACCACCAGGACTCTTCCTAGAGCGAGCCGCCCGGCCAAACTGAGCGATTGGGGGAGGAGCGTCTTAGGGAGGTGACCAAGAACCGATGGTCACTCTGACAGAGCTCCAGCATTTCTCTGTGGAGAGAGGAGAACCTTCCAGAGGAACAACCATCTCTGCAGCACTCCACCAATCAGGCCTGTATGGGTGTGGCCAGATGGAAGCCACTCCTCAGTAAAAGTCACATGACACCCCGCCTGGAGTTTACCAAAAGGCACTTGAAGGACTCTCAGACCATGAGAAACAAAATTCTCTGCTCTGATGAAACAAAGATTGAACTCTTTGGCCTGAATGGCAAGCGTCATGTCTGGAGGAAACCAGGCACCGCTCATCACCTGGCCAATACCATCCCTACTGTGAAGCATGGTGGTGGCAGCATCATGCTGTGGGGATGTTTTTCAGTGGCAGGAACTGGGAGACTAGTCAGGATAGAGGGAAAGATGAACGCAGCAATGTACAGAGACATCCTTGATAACCTGCTCCAGAGCGCTCTGGACCTCAGACTGGGGCGAAGGTTCATCTTCCAACAGGACAACGACCCTAAGCACACAGCCAAGATAACAAAGGAGTGGCTACGGGACAACTCTGTGAATGTCCTTGAGTGGCCCAGCCAGAGCCCAGACTTGAACCCGATTGAACATCTCTGGAGAGATCTGAAAATGGCTGAGCACCGACCCTCCCCCATCCAACCTGATGGAGCTTGAGAGGTCCTGCAAAGAAGAATGGGAGAAACTGCCCAAAAATAGGAGTGCCAAGCTTGTAGCATCATACTCAGAAATACTGGAGGCTGTAATTGGTGCCAAAGGAGCTTCACCAAAGTATCGAGCAAAGGGTGTGAATACTTATGTACATGGGATTTTTTTCCTTTTATTTTTAGTAAATTTGCAAAGAATTCAAACAAACTTCTCTCACGTTGTCATTATGGGGGATTGTTTGTAGAATTTTGAGGAAAATAATGAATTTAATCCATTTTGGAATAAGGCTGTAATGTGGAAAAAGTGAAGCGCTGTGAATATTTTCCATATTCCATATTTTTGCATTTCTTTCCGGATCACCAACAAGGAGGTCAGGAGAGCGGACGGATGTGTCCACTCTTCTCCCTCCCCTCTACCAGGCAGCAACTGCTATGTCGGTCCTGGGCCTGCTGATGGGCAAGCAGAGCCCAGGATAAATGGTGGGTATGTCGTTACCAGGGGGGTGTGGAAGCAATCGGTGGCAGCGCAGTCTCCCCAACGCTTTCATCTGACAGGCAGGAGTCTGTCAGATGTACACACGTGGTGTCAACAAACCACCACCCCCCCCCCCTCCCCCGCCGCTGTGGTGACAGGGAAAGGGTTCACCCAAGAAGCTTTTCATATCCATTTCAAGCTATTTGACTGTACCAGGTGCTCCTAAATTTTATAGAAGGGTAGATGGCATGATTGTATCTCAGTGGTGCTAGCAAACACTAGATTGACTACAGCTTAAAACGGCGTTCCGGCTTCAGGGGGTGAAATTTAGATACAAACAGTGCTTTAAGTGGCCCAAAAGAGGAGCCAGTACTCTATTATAGCCTATAAATTTTGTCCCCCCCCCCCCCCCCCCCCCACATCAGGGTCCCCACAGAGCACCCCCCCCCCCCTGGCCTGGGCTGGGACTCCGGAGCAGGGGGACTCACTGGTGGTGACTGGTCTGGCTCTGGAGTGGGAAATATTCTTGGGGGGGGGCAATTGAGGGGGCGCAGATGTCCAAAATGAGCATACTGGTACGCTAAGGCGCACGGAGAGGTGGCGGTATGCTCAAGAGCCATATTTTGAAGTGGTGGTACGGAGTACCAGTGCATACCGGCCCACTTAAAGCACTGGATACAAATACCCCCGGGACAGTCAGGACTAGTACATTCCATAATGGATAGCCTCTAAACTGTCAAAGGTTGCACTTGCCTTGGAAATTTCTTCTCCAGCGCTGCCATCTCAGGTGTGGGCAGCTGAAGCCAGCGTGTCCTCTTCGGTGACGTCTGAGTCCCAGAATTCCCTGCATCGGCCCCGCTCGTCACTTCCGGTGCAGGTGCGGCATTCCCTGCTAAACAGCTTCTGGGCATGCTGCGCCTGCACCAGAAGTGACGAGCGGGGCCGGTGCAGGCGCATTGACTCCTGGGAGCGATGACGTTCAGCTCCCAGGAGCCATCGCAAACGGGAAGAGACGGCGTGGGCCGCGGCCGCAGAGGTAGGAAGTGGAAGGAAGGTGAGTATATTTTCTTCTATAATAAGGTAAGGGAACAAAAAAAATAATCAGGAGCATCCATTTCATTTTCAGGTGACTCGGCAAGCAGATGGTCCAAAATCAATTTTTTCGATTTTGAGGCCGGAACTCCGCTTTAAAGCCTAACCATGCTGTGTTTTTTTTTTTTTTGTTTTTTTTTTTTAAGGTCACCTTGGAAAGGTCAGAGACAGAATTTAGGCAACGATACAACAACCAGATTGAGAGACTGGAACAAGAGCTAACGCATGTGAAGAAGAAGTTGGAGCATGAAATAGAACAGAAACACTTGCTGAGCAAGAACCAGGATGTAAGTATTCCAAATCTCTGGACAGACAATCGTGTTTTCCCACACCTTGGGAGCACTGAAATCACCTGTGGGCTTTTTTTTTTTTTTTTTTTTTTTTTTTTATTAGGTTCAGATCCTGGATCTCAAGAGACAGTGCGAATCCGAGTTAAATCTTCACAACAGCACCAAGGAGCTTCTGAAGAATTCAAACAAAGAAATCGCTACGTTGAGGCAACAGCTGACCAATTTCGAAGCTCAGCTGGCCTCGCGTTCGAGTCAGCCATCCGCAGAAGGTAATATATTGGAGAATAAAAATAGAAGAAATTGCGCTCAGAGGTCCATTCAGCAGCTGAATCATAAAGTGATAAAAAATTAAACAGTGCAGCGCTTTAGACATAAAATAAAAAAATAAATAAAAAAAAACACCTTAAAATTAGGTGATAAATAAAAAAATCCAAAGTGGATCAACACCACAGTGACAATCCAAATGTCCGCTTTAAAGGTCACTATATATTAGATTATCCAGTGATCCACCACCATGGAGATATTTCCCTCTCTACCAATCCAAGAAACTCCCTCTCTCCTTGCTATAGGTACTCAGTTTTATTTCTGCCTAGTCAGGAGTAAGGACCCATTTCCTTGCTGGGATCTCTGGTCCTGGCAATTTTTTTTCCTTTTTGGATAATTTTTTTTCTCCTGTTTTCCTACTACAATCAACTGCTGGACTGGGCGACGGGCTGGATAATCTGACTCCAGTGGTCATCCCAGTCTGGCCAGCGAGCGCACGCAGACCTCAGCTCCGCACTAGGTCGGCCATGATATAGTCCCACCGGACGGGGGCTGGCCTACGAGTGAAACGCCTTGCGAGGTTGTATACAACCAGGTCTGAGTCACAGCATTCCTCCTGGCCGACAGCCCCCTCATTTAGAGATAAAGAAGGCTCTGTCTGAAGCGGTGTCCACCTGGTTCCTGGTATGGCAAGTAACTAGCCTCCCTCTCTCCCTGGAGTGTATTGGGGTGGACCTGGGCCCCTCCATGGGATGGTCGGACCCCCGGGTTCCCCACCTTTCTGTTAGGCACCCCCCTCATCGGTCTGGTGCTGGGGCTGCTGGGTGTTTTGGTCCACCTCTTGGGGTGGGGGCTGTACCTGGTGGGGGGCTCCTTCCAGGGCCCCCCTTCCTGCCTCTGCCATTTTTCTGAGGCCTAGGGATCCCTCTTGGGATCCTTGTGGTGCCACCATTTTCTTGTAGCCTGTGTGCTTTCTGCACGGCGGCCATGTTGGTGTAGTCCGGCGGCCATTTTTCTGTGTGTTAATGAAAATGGCGGAGGCCATGACAGTGGAGTCCTCTGGGTGGTAATTTCGGTGGTGGGAGCCCCTCATCCCCTGGTGCTGATCACCAGACATAGAGTGCAGATTATCCTGGTGCCTGCATGTGCCTGTTTCTGCTGGGTGGCAAGTCTGGTGGGGTCCTCTCCCTCTCTGCTGAGGATCGATTGGTTCTCTGTTACCGGCGACCGGGGGGGGGGTGTCCCTTAGCAAGCAGTGTTTTTACAACTTTTTTTTTGTGGGGTTCCCCCTATTGACTCATAGAGTCTTTGGGGCACATTTCCCCACCTGATACCCTCTCAGAGGCTGCGGAGGCCTCCGGGTCCCAACCATCCATTGATGCACTGACGGTGGTTCTAGAGTCCTTTGTGTCCCAGGTGGAGGTGTTTTTTGGGTGATGGGCTAGCAAAAAGCGGCCCCTGCCTCATCTGTCTCCTCAGATCCTGAATCTGATTCGGCCGCCGCGAACGTGGGGGACACTGCTGAGTCACGCGTCCTAAATTCTCTGATAGTGAGGATGATTCCTCCACTCCTGTAGCCGCACACGAAAAAGGCGCTGGTGGATGCACTGATTGTATCTGAGCGTGAGACCTTAAAGATGGGGGACGCAGCTAAAGCTGCGACAGGTCTGTTTCGTTTGGCACTCACAAGCCATTCAGAGTGGCAAAAGTGTATCCTTGCCCCTCCTATTTTGATAGAGATGTCGCTAAAGAGTGAGAGCGACCAAAATGTCCCCCTTGTGGTCCCTAAGCTATTTGCTATGCGGTACCCCAATGAGGAGTCCCTTTAACAGTGGACTTTTTCACCAGTGGTGGACCCTCCGGTTTCCAGATTGAACAAGGCAACCATGATTCCGGTTGAAGTCTCCGGCCTTTAAGGAACCGGCTGACAGGAAGGGGGAGGATGTGGCCCGGAATATGTAAACTCTAGCTGGTTCGGCACTGAGACCAGTATTCACCATTGCCCTGGTGTCGCAAGCTCTGACCAAGTAGGCTAAGCTTTTATGCCGTGACTCCCCCTGCCTTTGCTGAGCTGGTGGACCAGTTGGTCCAGGGGCTGCAGTTTATCTGTGATGCCTCTTTTGATGCGGCTCCCCTAGTGGCTCAGCTTTGTTTCGACAGTAGTCTTTCTGCGTATGCTTTTGGCTCAAATGGTGGCTTGCGGACCGGACTTCTAAAAACGCCTTGACTGATCTTCCTTTTCAAGGAGATTGCCTGTTTGGAGCTACTCTGGGTGACATTAAGGGTCTCATGGGGGCGGAGGGGAAGAGTACCTTTCTTCCGCAGACATAGGCCATCTTTCTTGGCTCGTAAAAAGTTTTTTCGTCCCTCAGGGTCGACTGACAAAGGCTCAAAGCCTTTCAGGGCCTCCTCCTGGAGTATCCAAACGAACCTGGTCTAGCAAACCGAGAGCGGGCTTCTCCAGATCCATGGACAAGGCTGTTTCAGCATGAAGGTGTGCCCTCACCCATATCAGGGGTAGGGGGCTATCTTCGCTGGTTCCTGGGCACGTGGACTTCCCTGGTACAAGAGAAATGGGTCCACAAAGTAATTTGGTCCAGCTACAAGATCGAGTTTCACTCTTGTCCCCATCAAGGTTCTTTCCTTCCAACTTGCGTCTGTCCCCGGACCGCTTACATCAAGGATGCTTACCTTCACATTCCAATATGTGCCAGTCACCAGCGTTTCCTCTGCTTTGCTGTGGGAGAGGAGTATTAACCATTTGTGGCGTTACACTTTGGTCTCGTCTCCGCTCCTCAGGTCTTCACAAAAGTGTTAGCCCCGGTGTTAGCTTTGTTACGCCAACGGGGGATCGCAGTGCTGGGCTACTTGGACAATTTCCTTCTGCAAGCGGAGTCTTGCTGCTCTGGTGTAAAACCTGGAGATCACAATACAAACTGCGGGAGTTTGGCTGGATTCTGAATTCTCAGAAGCTTGCGCTAGTTCCGTCCACAAAGCTGGACTATTTGGGTCTGACTCTGCACTCGGCCTTAGCCAGAGTGCTCCTTCCTCTGGACAAACTCCAGAAATTGCAGTCTGCAATTTGTCTCCTGCTGTCCAGAAGATGGTCATCCCTCTGGACTTGCACGCGTATGCTGAGCCTGATGGTATCTACCTTCGAGGCGGTTCCGTGTGCACAGTTCCATATGAGGTCCTTGCAAGGGAGATTCTGCCAAATGGGACAAGACTCTGCAGTCTCTGGACAATCCAATTCGGCTGAGCCGGGGAACGAGGGAGTCCCTGACATGGTGGCTTCGTTCTCGGCGATTCGGCTGGGCAAATCCTTCCTCCCGTTTTATTGGACAGTGGTCACCACGAATGCCAGCCTGTTCAGCTGGGGAGGTGTCCTCGGCAAGCATTCTGCTCAGGAGATCTAAAAAAAAAAACAAAAAAAAAAAACTTTAAAGTCTGTAGCATTACAGCGGCCAAATAATTTTTAAAAGGCTGCTAATGCACCAAAAGTCAGATGTATTCTTAGTGGCAGGCAGGTCTAATAGACATGATCATACTCTGCATCTCCCCAACTCATACTCATCACAAAGGTACCTCTGATCTTGGCTTGTAGGGTAACTTGTGCCGGGACTGAAACTGCAGCAAGTGCTGGATTAGAAGTGCAAATTGTGATCAGAGGTACCTTTAATGATGAGCATGCACTGTTGGGGAGACCCTGAGTTTTTCCATGGTATGGTCTTTTTTTTTTTTTTCTCATGCCTCTTTGACCTGCCTGTAACTAAATTTACGCCTGACTTTTGGTGTGCAGTACTTTCAAAATTAAAGCATTATGGGGAAAGCTTATTTGGCTGCACTTCTCCTGTGGATCACAGCTGAAAACGGGGTCACAGTAGTGCAGAACAAACTGCAGAGAGACAGTGACCAACTCTCTGAGAACTGAGCAATCAGCTGCGTTTGATCGCTCAGTTTTCAGTCTTGAAGCTGGCAGAGGTCAGATGAAGCATTTACATAGTTACATAGTTACATAGTAGGTGAGGTTGAATAAAGACAATAGTCCATCCAGTTCAACCTGTGTAGGTGTGTGTGGCTGTAATCATCTCACATACCCCTGAATGTTCTGATCCTTGAGATGTAAGTCTAAGAGTCTTTTGAAAGCCACCATACTTCCCGCAGAAACCACCTCTTGTGGTAGAGAATTCCACAATCTTGTAGCCCTAACAGTAAAGAACCCCCCACGTTGCCTGAGGTTAAAACGCTTCTCCTCTAATCGCATTGTATGCCCTCGAGTCCTCATGCAATCCCTTCGAATGAACAGCTTTTTTTCTAAGCTGGGATCCCCATTAAGATATTTATAAATTGCTATCATGTCCCCCCTCAGACGTCTCTTCTCCAGGGAGAATAAATCGAGCGATTGTAGACGCTCTTCATAGTCAAGGTCCTCCAATCCCCTAATTAGTTTAGTTGCCCTTCTCTGGACTCTCTCCAGCTCCAACACATCCCTCCTGAGGACTGGTGACCAGAACTGGACAGAATACTCCAGATGCGGTCGGACCAGAGTTTTATAAAGTGGAAGGATTATAGTTTTATCTCTGGAATACATCCCTTTCTTTATGCATGCTAATATTCTGCTGGCTTTGGCAGCTGAATTTACCTGGGTAAGTATGATTCTTTGGGGAGGGGGGCTGAGAAGGCGCTCGGCTGTCATTACAAGGAACCCCCCACCGCTTTCCACGGCCCGCCCGGGTCTCCTGTCCCACTGGGAGACCCCGGCATCCTATGTGCACGGCCGCTGAAGACCCGATCAAAGCCGCATTCGGCTCTGATCTGGTTTTTTACATGGAGACCCGAAGTGATGTCATGACATCACTTCCGGGTACTCGGCGCCAAATTAAAAAAAAAAAAGCATTCAAAACAGCCAAACTTGGCATTTTTAAATGCTTTTAAGTGCAGAGGAGGGGTTTTTCAAATGTCTGAAAATATCGGTCGATATCCGATGACCAAAATATTGGTATCGGCATTAAAAAAAATATCGGTCGATCACTAGTCTCTTCACTCCAATTGGCTTTCACTGAGCTCTGCTGAGTATAACTTTAGTTCCCTGCCCCCTGCTTTTTGAAAGCTCAGACAAGCTGTATAATTTCTGCACGTTGAACGGCTGTAGCAAAAGAGAAGACTGCAGATAAACAGATACAACTTACAGTGGGTACGAAAAGTATTCAGACCCCCTTAAAGTTTTCACTCTGTTATATTGCAGCCATTTGCTAAAATCATTTAAGTTCATTCTTCTTCCTCATGAATGTACACATAGCACCCCATACTGACAGAAAAACACAGAATTGTTGACATTGTTGCAGATTTATTAAAGAAAAACTGAAATATCACATGGTCCTAAGTATTCAGACCCTTTGCTGTGACACTCATATATTTAACTCAGGTGCTTTCCATTTCTTCTGATCATCCTTGAGATGGTTCTACACCTTCATTTGAGTCCAGCTGTGTTTGATTATACTGATTGGACTTGATTAGGAAAGCCACACACCTGTCTATATAAGACCTTCCAGATCACAATGCATGTCAGAGCAAATGAGAATCATGAGGTCAAAGGAACTGCCTGAAGAGCTCAGAGACAGAATTGTGGCAAAGCACAGATCTGGCCAAGGTTACAAAAAGATTTCTGCTGCACTTAAGGTTCCTAAGAGCACAGTGGCCTCCATTATCCTCAAATGGAAGACGTTTGGGACGACCAGAACCCTTCCTAGAGCTGGCTGTCCGGCCAAACTGAGCTATCGGGGGAGAAGAGCCTTGGTGAGAGAGGTTAAGAAGAACCCAAAGATCACTGTGGCTGAGCTCCAGAGATGCAGTCAGGAGATGGGAGAAAGTTGAAGAAAGTCAACCATCACTGCAGCCCTCCACCAGTCGGGGCTTTATGGCAGAGTGGCCCGACGGAAGCCTCTCCTCAGTGTAAGACACATGAAAGCCCGCATGGAGTTTGCTAAAAAAAACACCTGAAGGACTCCAAGATGGTGAGAAATAAGATTCTCTGGTCTGATGAGACCAAAATATAACTTTTTGGCCTTAATTCTAAGCGGTATGTGTGGAGAAAACCAGGCACTGCTCATCACCTGTCCAATACAGTCCCAACAGTGAAGCATGGTGGTGGCAGCATCATGCTGTGGGGGTGTTTTTCAGCTGCAGGGACAGGACAACTGGTTGCAATCGAGGGAAAGATGAATGTGGCCAAGTACAGGGATATCCTGGACAAAAACCTTCTCCAGAGTGCTCTGGACCTCAGACTGGGCCGAAGGTTTACCTTCCAACAAGACAATGACCCTAAGCACACAGCTAAAATAACGAAGGAGTGGCTTCACAACAACTCCGTGACTGTTCTTGAATGGCCCAGCCAGAGCCCTGACTTAAACCCAATTGAGCATCTCTGGAGAGACCTAAAAATGGCTGTCCACCAACGTTTACCATCCAACCTGACAGAACTGGAGAGGATCTGCAAGGAGGAATGGCAGAGGATCCCCAAATCCAGGTGTGAAAGACTTGTTGCATCTTTCCCAAAAAGACTCCTGGCTGTATTAGATCAAAAGGGGGCTTCTACTAAATACTGAGCAAAGGGTCTGAATACTTAGGACCATGTGATATTTCAGTTTTTCTTTTTTAATAAATCTGCAACAATGTCAACAATTCTGTGTTTTTCTGTCAGTATGGGGTGCTATGTGTACATTCATGAGGAAGAAGAATGAACTTAAATGATTTTAGCAAATGGCTGCAATATAACAAAGAGTGAAAAATTTAAGGGGGTCTGAATACTTTCCGTACCCACTGTATGCTGGATGATTTGTTTAATCTCGGTGTATCACCTGAGGCCAGTCACTTCACTGGGTATATGGAAGGATTTACATCCACTTTATCATGCAACATAGGATTTTATGCACGCTATATTTTTCCGACTCCTTTTCTCCGTGGCTCCAAGTCCTGCTAAAAAAAAATGCGGAGCATGACCTTGACCCTTACTTGACCCAAACACGAACCCTGGCACTGACCTAGATCAAACCTTCATCTAGGCATTTTTTCTCTTTGCAAGGAGAGCGAGAGATGCAATGTATCTTACACTCCAGTCACAGAGAGAATTGCAGGGGGTGGGCTTCACTGTGATAACCAATCAGAGGCTATCACAGCGATCAGGTGACCCGGAAGCGGGAGTTCCAGGTCCCGATCGTTAGTACGTGACAAGGGCTCTCGGTGGGATCGTGCTGTGCATTGCGCTCCCAGCACAGATTACCCATATGCGGTCCCAAAAAAAGCCCTGTCCCGCGAGGCCACGTATATGCGTACTGTCAGCGTAAAGAGGTTAATTTTTGTGTGCTAATCGCTAATTTTTTTTTAGACAAGGAAGCAAACGCTGAAGATTTGGAGGAATTGAAGAATAAGCTGAAGCAGGCTACAGAGCAAATCAGTGATCTGAAGGAGAGGCTGAAAACTTCCACCAGCAATGTGGAGCAGTACAGGGAGGTGGTCCTTGGCCTGGAAGAGTCTCTGAACAAGGAAAAGCAGGTAATGGAAAAC
Source organism: Pelophylax lessonae (assembly GCF_965119305.1). Classification (NCBI taxonomy): domain Eukaryota; kingdom Metazoa; phylum Chordata; class Amphibia; order Anura; family Ranidae; genus Pelophylax; species Pelophylax lessonae. The sequence goes on along the minus strand of NC_138775.1, from coordinate 297,542,330 downwards.
TTCAGCATCCACTTTGTTGTAGAAAGTTCTGGAAGAATCTGCAGGTTATTCAGTGCTCACACAGAATGGCGGCTTCCACTCTTCAGCACTCATTCGCATTTTCTCTTAGAAACACTTATTGTAGAAACAGCGAGGGAAGGGGGTCTTATAAGCCAGACCTGTTTCTGAAATGGGGCTCACAATTTACAATGTTAAGAGTGGTCTCCAACCTGCGGTTATCCCCCATTCAGTCCATCATATATGCTGCTCTCAAACTTATCCACCTTACCAACCTTTCCATGTCTTCCACCCCCTTCTGCCAATCCCTCCACCGGCTTCCATTCAGTGTCCCCCTTCCCTCTGCTAATCCCTCCATTGGCTTCCATTCAGTGTCCTCCACCCCCTCTCTTCCAATCCCTCCACTGGCTTCCATTTAGTGCCCTCCACCCCTCTCTGCCAATCCTTCCACTGGCTTCCATTCAGTGTTCTCCACCCCTCTCTGCCAATCTCCCTACTGGCTTTCATTCAGTGTTCTCCTCCCCTCTCTGCCAATCCCTCCGCTGGCTTCCATTCAGTGTCCCCCACCCCTCTCTGCCAATCCCTCCACTGGCTTCCATTTAGTGTCCCCTGCCAATCCCTCCACTAGCTTCCATTCAGTGTCCTCCACCTCTCTCTGCCAATCCCTCCACTGGCTTCCATTCAGTGTCCTCCACCCCCTCTCTTCCAATCCCTCCACTGGCTTCCATTTAGTGCCCTCCACCCCTCTCTGCCAATCCTTCCACTGGCTTCCATTCAGTGTTCTCCACCCCTCTCTGCCAATCTCCCTACTGGCTTTCATTCAGTGTTTTCCTCCCCTCTCTGCCAATCCCTCCGCTGGCTTCCATTCAGTGTCCCCCACCCCTCTCTGCCAATCCCTCCACTGGCTTCCATTTAGTGTCCCCTGCCAATCCCTCCACTGGCTTCCATTCAGTGTCCTCCATACTTCTCTGCCAATCCTTCCACTGTCCTTCATTCAGTGACCTCCACCCCTCCCTGCCAGTCCCTCCATTGGCCTCCACTCAAAATAAAATTATGCAGCTGTTATACATTTTGTTAGATTTTGTTCTTCTGTTTAATAGGTCACTGACGAAACCCGTAAAACCATAGAAACACGCATGAAAGAAGCAACAGAGTACCAGTCACAGCTTGAGAAGAAGTTGATGGAAGCAGAGAAAGAAAAACAAGAACTTAGAGATGAGAGACATAAAGTTGTGGAGAATCTGGAGCAGCAGGTATGAATCTTACTATTTCAGACATAGCGGTCCTGGGTGAGCGCTGGTGGCTGCAGGCAAACTCTGGGGCAGCATTGTCACACCTTACCATCAACTGTCTAGGGGGAAAATATTAAGTAGAGATTTTGGACTTTAACCGCTTCTGGACCTGAAGGTTTTACCCCCTTAATGACCAGGCCATTTTTTGTGATTCGGCACTGTTACTTTACGTCATGTGACGCTGTACCCCAAAAAAACTGATGTCCTTTTTTTTTTCCACAAATAGAGCTTTCTTTTGGTAAACTCTGCGGTATTTTTTTTTTTTTTTTGCGCTATAACCAAAAAGCGTAAATTAAAAAAAAAAAGTATGTGTGTATGTATGTATGTGTGTGTATGTGTATATATATATATATATATATATATATATATATATATATATATATATATGTGTGTGTGTGTATATGTATATATTTTTTTTTTTTTTACTTTCTGATATAAAACACAGCCAATAAAAAGTCAAAAACCTTTTTTATAGCCTTTTCTTTTTTTTTTTTTTTACTAGCAATGGCGGTAATCAGCGATATTTTTTTAGCGGGACTGCAGAGGCCAAATCGGACATCTAGTTGATACTTTTGACTCTTTTTGGGGACCAGTTACGTTATCACAGTTATCAGTACTAAAGCAGCCTTTTTCAACCATGGTGCCTTAAACATTTTTCAAGGGTGCCTTAGCAAAATGCCTAAATCTTGCCCAAAATTGTATACAATCCAACAGATGAATTAACCACTTAAGCCCCGGAGGATTTGGCTGCTAAAGGACCAGGGGTTTTTTTGCTATTTTTTACTGCGTGACTTTAACGGACAATTGCGCGGTCGTGCGACGCTGTACCTAAACGAATTTGACGTCCTTTTTTTCCCACAAACAGAGCTTTCTTTTGGTGGTATTTGATCACCTGTGCGATTTTTTTTGATCACGCGCTATAAACAAAAAAAGAGCGTAAATTTTGCAAAAATAACAATATTTTTCACATTTTTTTATATGAAATTCCCCAAAAAAAAAAGTAAAAATCAAAATTTTTTAACATTTTTCGGCCAATTTGTTTTATGCTACCTATGTTTGGTAAAAAAAATCGCAAAAAGCGTATTTTGATTGGTTTGCGCAAAAGTTATCGCGTTTACTAACAAAGAGAAAGATTTTTGTCATTTTTGGTGTTTTTTTTTTTAACGCGTAATGGCGGCGATCTGCGATTTTTTTTTTTCGGTACGGCGACATTGCGGCGGACAGATCGGACCCTTGACTGACATTTTTGACACTTTTGGGGTTACCAGTGACATTACTGCAGTAATCAGTGCTATACATATGCACTGTTACTGCAAAAATGACACTGGCAGGGAAGGGGTTAACTTTATTGGACAGGGAGGGGTTAAGTGTGTCCTAGGGGCGTGATTCTAACTGTGTAGGGACATTCCTATTGGTGTAAAAGCAAAAATCAACCGTTCTACATAGTAGAACGGACAGATCTTCACTTTTACACAGGGAGAACTGACAGGCAGCTTGTTTACACAAGCCGCTCTGTCTTTCTCCCTTCACAGGAGCGATCGCAGTGTGACTGGCGGACATCGAGTCCGCCGGTCACACGCACTGACTTGCCTGTGAACGAGCCGCGGCGGGCGCGCGCCTCGGCGGGCGCGCGCCCGCCCGCGATAGGCTCGCAAGTCAGTGACAGGCGAGTGACGTACCGATACATCACTCTGCCTGGCCGGGGCTGACCGCCGCAGTATATAGTCGTGCGGCGGTCGGCAACCGGTTAATCCTGGATTTTAGCTACACAAAGCCACAGGTTTTTATTGTGCACCATTATGACCACCTAGCCGCTAACCTCCAACGAACCATGAACATCATTGGTTGATAAGGAGAAAGTCTGGTACCTGCACAGCATCCTTGTTTGCCCCCCTCCATCGGCACTAGGGTCTTGTTAGCTAAGTGAGGGAGAAGAGAAACATTGGAATACTAGTCAGTACCAGTGTGCAAAGGTGTATTTACTTCAGAAGAATAAATCCCCTCTAATGTTGGGTGTCCTACGTGTATGGTTTCGGCTGCATTGTGTAAACTTATTAAAATAGTTTTTACATTTTAGAATAATTTTAAAGGGTGCCTTGACTGAAAAAATGTTACACTGGCCTAGAAAGATTTTAGTAAATTATAAAAAATGTCTCTCCAAATGGTAAACTAATTATAAATTTCTATATATAGCCATAACAGCAAACTTAAAAGTAAAGCTTTCTCTGTAACTTGTACCTATATTAAGGCTTACCTATAGGTACTAAAAATCTCCTAAACATGCACCGTTTAGGAGATATTTACTTTGCATGCAGCCAGTGACATCATTGGCGCATGCGCTTTGAAGGAATGGCTGCTCGTGCTGTTTCCTTAAGAGCTCTGTACCGTGAATGGCGGCTCCTGTGCACATGCGCTGGAATGAAGTCTCGCGGCTCCGGCCGCTCAGATGGCCAGAGGACGCAAACCTGGAAGGAAAACTGGTGAACATGTTGACCGTGTGAGCGGGCGGCGCTGCGGGGGCTTCGTTCTAAGGTAAGTATTTCATAATGAGTTAGTATGCGGTGCATTAACTACTTGCCAACCGCTCGCCGTAGATATACTGTACCTGATATACTGTAGATATACTGTACGTAGATATACGCCGTACCTGTATAGCGGTTTGCGTGAGCCCTTCTAGCTAGGGGCACGCGCACACCGGTCCCCATTAGGCAGCGGGGAAGCCGATGCACTGTCGGCAGCCGCCACTGCCGCCGGGCACCCGCGATTCCTCCCTGTGGAGAGAATGATGGTCTGCTGTTGTAAGCACGGCTACAGCGTGGACCTACATTGCTGGGAGGGCGTCCGTGTACATCCTCACGTGCATGAGCTGCCTGTGCGTTCCCTGCGGAACGTGCGCAGCTTGTTCTGTGATCAGTGAGTCCATGAGACTCGGCTGATCACAGATCAGAGTATTGGGCCGGTCCCGACCCCTTACCATGCGATCAGCTGTCAGCCAATGACAGCTAATCATATGATGTAAACAGCAGCCGGCGATCAGCTTTTTTTTTCTCACGCGGTCAGAGGGACATTGGTCCCGAAGAGGAGAGGGGGCATCTTTGCCTACCAGCACCACCTACCAGTGCCCACCAGCGCCACCTATCAGTGGCAGTCAGTGCTGCCTCATCAGTGCACATCAATGGAGGAAAAATTACCGGTTTGCAAAATTTTATAACCAACTATAAACTTTTATTTGTTTTTTTCAGAATTTTCTGTCTTGTTTTTTGTTTTTTTTTTTGTTCAGCAAAAAATAAAAACCCCAGTAATGAGGTGGGGTGGGAGGATTTCCTTCAAGAAGCTAATATGTACCTTTGAGTATATGCAATACAATTCTCCTCATTTCTTTTTTGATAATTATATCCATATACACTATCTGTACAATCTTTGTGACCTTTATACCCGTTTGATCTATGTAAGATCAATTTTAAACCTTGTTTAATAAAACGATTTACTTTTATCTACTTGTGGAAGTGTGTTTGCCGCTAAAGTCCCACACCCTAGGGGGACCCCCCATTCTGCCTGTCCAGTAATGAATAAATACCACCAAAAGAAAGCTCTTTTTTTTTTTTGAAAAAAACTGTAAAAAAATTAATTTGGGTACAGTGTTGCATGACCGCGCAATTGTCATTCAAAATGTGACAGCGCTAAAAGCTGAGAATTGGCCTGGGCAGTAAGGGGGTTTAGGTGCCCGGTAGGCAAGGGGTTAATCAAAAAACCAAGACACAAAGGTTGTGATACATGCTCTTTGATGGAGTTTATGGACGGTTTTTGGGCCTCTGTTAGATCTATATGCAAGTTACTTTCTGTCTGTGTTTCTCTGTTTAGCAATGAAGTAGCCTCCATGTAAGCTGTATGTGTGTACATTATTACCTATCCTTTGTTACCACTTCTCTATATTTCTTCAGTTATCGCAGCTTAAACAGAGTCTCTCCACTTTGCAAGCGGAAGTCCAGTCTGCTCTTCAGAGGGCTGCAACTGCTTCAAGCAACGAACAGAAGGCCAAACAGGACTGTCAAGAGCAAGTGAGTTTTGAAAGTTAAAGATCTGAACATTTTATTAACGGTGAAAGGACTTGGCTTCATCTTGTGGGGGCTCTGGTCTAAAAACAAAAAAAAACACTTCTATGGGATCCAAGGAAATCGAATACTTCTGATTGTGTTAAAGGATAAGTTCACATTGTTTAACATGTTACACCCTTATTCAGGGCTTAACATGTTACATATGCGCTGTCTACCGCTCCCCCTATTTTGACAGCCAGCAGGGGATCATCTTCCCCCGTTCGCTGTCACAGTCTAAAAAAAAAACATGGTCGTGCGGAGCTCCGCCTGCCCAGCCACTCGCAGTGTTCTGTGAATGGGAACACTACAAGGTCCAGCAGCCTTTGCGGCTATCAATTTGTAGTTCTCAGTGAACTATCACGGCACTGTTGAGCACTCTGGTAGTTCATTAAACTTCCTGTCAGTGTAACTGCCTGCCTGAATTGGAGGTACAGGGAGAGACCGATATTCTGACAAGGCTGCAGGACCGTGGCATTACACCCACAATTTACCGATCATGGGTGCAATGCTTTACAGGTTCCCAACAACAAATAATAAAAGCATATTGTTTTTTTACCTACGAAAAAAATGCTATAATATAGCCCAGATGCTATAGAAGAAATGCTATAATATAGCCCAGATGCTATAGAAGAAATGCTATAATATAGCTCAGATGCTATAGAAGAAATGCTATAATGTAGCACAGATGCTATAGAAGAAATGCTATGTATAGCACAGATCCTATATAACAGTAAAGTTAGCTCAGTTTTTATGTATATTGTGAAAGATGTTAGGTCGAGTAAATAGATACCTAACATGTTACGCTTTAGAATTGCGCATACTCATGGAATGGCGATAAACGACAGTACCTAAAAATCTTCATAGGCAACGCTTTAAAAAATGTTTAATGGTTACCGGTTTAGAGTTAGTTATTTTGCTAGAATTATTGTTCTCGCTCTAACGATTACGGCGATACCTCACGTGTGATTTGAACACTGTTTACATTTGCAGGCGCGACTTGCGTATGCGTTTTCTTTGGTGGATGGGGGCACTTTCATTTTTTTTTTTTTATCATATTTACACACCTTTTTAAAAAAAATTTTCTGATCATTTTTTTGCTGTCACAAGAAATGTAAACATCCTTGTGACAGTAATAGGCAGTGACAGCTATTCTTTTTATGGAGGGATCGGGGGGAATGTGACAGTAATAGGAGTGACAGGTACTCTTTATGGAGGGATCGGGGGGAATGTGACAGTAATAGGCAGTGACAGGTACTCTTTATGGAGGGATGGGGGGAATGTGACAGTAATAGGCAGTGACAGGTACTCTTTATGGAGGGATCGGGGGGGGAATGTGACAGTAATAGGAGTGACAGGTACTCTTTATGGAGGGATCGGGGGGAATGTGACAGTAATAGGAGTGACAGGTACTCTTTATGGAGGGATCGGGGGGAATGTGACAGTAATAGGAGTGACAGGTACTCTTTATGGAGGGATCGGGGGGAATGTGACAGTAATAGGCAGTGACAGGTACTCTTTATGGAGGGATGGGGGGAATGTGACAGTAATAGGCAGTGACAGGTACTCTTTATGGAGGGATCGGGGGGGGAATGTGACAGTAATAGGAGTGACAGGTACTCTTTATGGAGGGATCGGGGGGAATGTGACAGTAATAGGCAGTGACAGGTACTCTTTATGGAGGGATCGGGGGGAATGTGACAGTAATAGCAGTGACAGGTACTCTTTATGGAGGGATCGGGAGGAATGTGACAGTAATAGGAGTGACAGGTACTCTTTATGGAGGGATCGGGAGGAATGTGACAGTAATAGGAGTGACAGGTACTCTTTATGGAGGGATCGGGAGGAATGTGACAGTAAGAGCAGTGACAGGTACTCTTTATGGAGGGATAGGGGGAAATGTGACAGTAATAGCAGTGACAGGTACTCTTTATGGAGGGATCGGGAGGAATGTGACAGTAATAGTCAGTGACAGGTACTCTTTATGGAGGGATCGGGGAGGAATGTGACAGTAATAGCAGTGACAGGTACTCTTTATGGAGGGATCGGGGGTCTATAAGACCCCAAACCTCTCCACTGCACTTCAATGTATTCAAAATGCCAAAATTTGTATTTTTGAATACGTTAGGTTTTTTAAAATTGGCTGCCGAGTAAACGATGTAGTAACCCAGAACAGGGGACTCAATCAAAGCTGATTCTGGCTTTGTTCGGGACTCCGTCCAGCCGGCGGATGTGCTGGCTGGTCGCTCTGGTCTCCTGGTGGGACGGAAGAGCCCCGGGCGGAGCAGCGGGAGGTGGGGACTTCCCCTGCTGCTGCCTGTGAGAACAGCCGAGTGGATGCTAAGCTGCATTGGTCATCACTTGAAAGCCAATCTCCGGCTTTCACTGGCTCTAAAAAAAAAAATACCGGGGGTGATGTCTCTAGCTGCAAGTATCACCCCGGTACAACCACTTCTACAAAATGATGTACAGGTACGTGGTTTTGCAGAAAGTGGTTAAATACCACCTAAAAGAAAGCTCTATCTGTCTTGGAAAATTATAGATATGTCATATGGGTACAGTGTTGCATGACTGCGCAATTTTTAAGTGTGACAGCGCTGAAAATTGGCCTGGGGAGGAAGGGGGTAAAAGTGCCGCCATATGGGATCCGAGCAAAGTAAACCAAAAGTGCCGATCTTCCAGTTTCTCATTTGTGCAGGGAGGGTCAGTTTTTTCATACTGAAGGCGATTTCATTAATACTTCATAGAGGAAGGCCGCCCTACCTGCTGAATCCATATACTGTCTTGTGGCCACATTGCACTGAATGTGGTTGCTCCCTTTCTTTATTTTAAAGGCGAAGATTGCCACAGAATCACAGAACAAGTATGAGCGGGAATTAATGCTCCATGCCGCTGATATTGAAGCTCTTCAGGCTGCCAGGGAACAGCTCAGCAATGCTGCCGCCACCCGCCAGAAATCAGAAGAGGCGGCTCAGAAAGCTCAGTCCCAGCTGCTGGAGTGCAAAGCTTCCTGGGAGGAGAGAGAGCGAATACTAAAGGTAATGGGCTTTATAATATAATGCAGTGACCTTCATTTACATTTATTTATTTACTACTATCGGCTAATTTTTATTGAATGTTTTCACATTTTTCAATGCAATACAAGAATGCCTGAAAAGCCAAAAACCAAGAACCACATCCCGTCATGCATGAAAATTGTTTGCGGATTGGGCTAACATCCTCCTCTCTTTGAACGTGGTTTCCTCTCTCCTCCAGCTTCATTAATAGCACCCTGATCTAGTGTGGAAAAGATACTGGTGACTTATTATCGGGGGGGGGGGGGATAATGAATGCAGGGAGGGAAGCGCATGTTTTGCATTCACTCTGCCATGTACCTGTATAAGAGGCCCAACTCCAAACCATGACGCTTCACACTTTGCTTTTAGTCTCTCCCCAGTTTAACATAATATTTCCAATCAGACCCAAATAAATTAGAGGTTGTAAACCATGGGGAAACCAAACCAAAAAAATAAAAAGAGCCTGTATGACAATGGCATAATGAGCTAGTATGCATAACATACGAGCTCATTGTGAAATACCTTAGAACAGGGGTGTCAAACTCCATTTCATCGCCGGCCGCATCAGCATTATGGTTGCCCTCAAAGAGCCGGTTACATCTGTAGGATTAGATGTCCAGAGCACCCCATGTCCTGGGGGGGCAAAGAGGAGCCTTTCTACAGCTGCACAGAGGAGTGCAGGATCTGGCAAAGAAGTTCTGTCCTCTCTGCTGTGGACTACAGAGACAAGGTGGTGGCACAGAAAAGGGGGGTGCCGCAGGAGAGGAGTGAGGGCCACATGAAATGGCCTGGGGGGCCGCATTCGGCCCGTGGGCCTTGTGTTTGACACCTGTGCCTTAGAACGAAGCCCTCCAGCATGCGCGAGCTAGCCAACTGGTCACAGCACAGGGGCGCTGAAAAAACGGCAAGGGCGGCTGGTCCTTCAGGAGCGCATGCGCCGATGACGTCATCGGAGGCGTATACAGTAAAAATCTCCTAAACTTTGCAAGTTTAGGAGATATTTACAGTACCTATAGGTAAGCCTTATTATGGCTTGCCTATAGGTAAAACCAAACCAGGGAAGTTTACTTTCTCTTTAAACTTGCTTTCATCACTAAAGTGAACTTTGGAGCATTTCTCCTCTGTCCACACAACATGCTACTCAGCGACTGAACCATGCTGCCAGAACTGCCTGCCACTCCCTTCTCTTGCTGTCTGTCTACGAATGCTCAGAAGGCTTTTGATGGGGTCAGTTGGCAGTTTATCCATTGCACCTTGGAACATATTGGACTGGTGTCTTCCATGCTGGGTTGGATTTCTTTCTTCTACTCTTGTCCCTCAGCTGCTGTCAAGGTCAACGAAACGCGTTCTGAGATTTTTTTCATGATCACAAATGGAACTTGCCAAGGTTGTCCCCTTTCGCCCTTAATTTTCATTCTCTCCTTAGAAACTTTTCTTTGAACAGTTCGAGTGGACCCTGGAATTGCGGGATATCAGAAGTCATCTGGGGTTCATAAGGTTGCTGCTTTTGCGGACGACCTGATTTTCTTTTTGACTGACCCGCTGGAATGTCTGCCAAAGTTTTTACAACCATTTTCGTAACTTTAGATCTATGTAATCCTTTAAAACGACTTTTACCAATGGAAACTTTTTTTTTTGCTAGTAAATACCTTAATTTCTGCTTTATTCCTCCTCTGGCGATTCACAGTGTGTGCTGGGATGTATTCCATTCCAGAAATCTCGCAGGAGCTGAGCTGTATTGTGTGCATTCAGGCTGTGACCTGCCCCGCCTCCGCCCCGCCTCCTCTCAGTGAGTTGTACTGTATGCATTGTATTCAGGACGTGCTCTGCCCCGCCTCCGCCCGCCTCCTCTCAGTGAATTGTACTGTATGCATTGTATTCAGGACGTGCTCTGCCCCGCCTCCTCTCAGTGAATTGTACTGTATGCATTGTATTCAGGACGTGCTCTGCCCCGCCTCCGCCCCGCCTCCTCTCAGTGAGTTGTACTGTATGCATTGTATTCAGGACGTGCTCTGCCCCGCCTTCGCCCCGCCTCCTCTCAGTGAGCTCAGTGAGGATATGCTTACAGTCTGCGCTCACTGAGAGGAGGCGGGGCGGAGTCGGGGCAGAGAACGGCCTGAATACAATGCATACAGTACAACTCACTGAGAGGAGGCGGGGCGGAGGCAGGTCAGAGCACGTCCTGAATACAATGCATACAGTACAATTCACTGAGAGGAGGTGGGCGGAGGCGGGGCAGAGCACGTCCTGAATACAATGCATACAGTACAACTCACTGAGAGGAGGCGGGGCGGAGTCGGGGCAGAGAACGGCCTGAATACAATGCATACAGTACAACTCACTGAGAGGAGGCGGGGCAGGTCACGGCCTGAATGCACACAATACAGCTCAGCTCCTGCGAGATTTCTGGAATGGAATACATCCCAGCACACACTGCGAATCGCCGAATGACGTCATCGCCGATCGGACCCGGAAGTGAGGAGAGGAGGAATAAAGCAGAAATTAAGGTATTTACTAGCAAAAAAAAAAGTTTCCATTGGTAAAAGTCGTTTTAAAGGGGATTACATACATCTATGTAATCCAACCTATTAAAAATGGGTGGAACTCCGCTTTAAGTACTTATGGGCACCCTATCTTATTTTCAAATCCACTTGTCTAAGTCATCTGCTCTCTCGATCTTGTTAGGCCAGGCCATGGTTGATGGCCTTCGTCCTTCCTTCTCCTTCCGCTGGGTGACTGTTTACATCCGTCATCTGGGCGTTAACATTACCTCTGACCCTGTTGCCCTTTATGCGGCCAATTTTGACCCACTGCTTATGCGATTGCAGACTGATCTACTTCACTGGCACACGCTCATTTTGACATGGTTTGTTCGCTGTAGTGCCCTTAAGATGGTTCTACCTGATGCAGGCTCTCCCTATCAGTTTGCCTCCCTCTTTTTTTTCAAACGCATAAACCCCATGTTCCGAGAGTTTGGTCACATTGGAAACCATGCCTTCAACTCCGACTTCTCCATCTTCTCCATCTTCCGGGTGGTTTGGGCTTACCTGATTTTAGGGCCTACTATAAAGTGGCTCCCCTCACTTGGTTGGTTGACCGGTATTGCCATGCTAAGGCTAAGCATTGATGCAAAGGCCATGGACTTGGGGGACTCAGGCAACATGGCAGAGAGTTGGCCTGTGGATGGTCTTGCCACTGCGGAAGGTTTTTCGTAATCATCCTACCTTAGGAAACACATTACAGCTGTCCAGGAAGGCTTTCCATTACACATCAATCTCCCTATTGCCCTCTCCCATGATCCCTATTCTAGGCAATTCAGAATTCGAACCCAGTCTCCAAAGCCCTCAGTTTCTCAATCTGGTGTCTGGTGGGCATCTCCATTTTGTTAAAAAAAAAAAAATCCCAAAAAGCGTATATTGATTGGTTTGTGCAAAAGTGATAGCGTCTATAAACAGATTTATGGACTTTTTAAATTGTTTTTACTAGTAATGGCAATTTTTAGCAGGACTGCAACATTGCGGTGAACAAATCTGACACTAAGTGACACTTTTTTTTGGGGACCAGTGACACCAGTACTAAAGCATCAGCGCTAAAAAAAAAAAAAATGCAGTCACTGTATAAATGAAACAATTGACCCTCAGCAACATAAGACGCCCCCTAGCATCAATAGATCCCCACCAGTCAGTAACAATCCCCCCAGCAGGCCAGCATCAGACGCTCCAGCACCCCTTGCCATTACATACATTTAGTGCTGAAGATGCCGTAACTGCAGTCCCCCGCGTTCCCGCTGAAAAAAGCCCTGGGGTAACCCCTATGCTTATAGTTGAGCTCCTCCCGCTTCAGAATATCATTAATGGACGCTTGCCATTGAGTCACTGTTGGAGGAGTAGGCGAGAGCCACCTGTGTAAAATCACTTTTTGGCCTAAATATATAAGGCCCTTGTCCACATTAGTGTCAGCTGGAATTCTTTTTTCTGGGATAATTCCCAAAATACCAAGTTTTAGGATCAAGAGGGACCTGAAGTGAACCTATGCTACGAAGTGTCTCAAAAAAATGGAAGGATTTCTTTAGTTATATATAAATTTGTTTTTATTTTTTTCATGCATGAAAATTTTTGGTATACAATTTTTTTTATAGGATGAGGCGTCCAAGAATCGGTCCCGCTGTGAAGACCTGGAAAAACAGAACAGGCTGTTACATGACCAGATTGAGGCCCTCAGTAGGAAGATGGTGACCTCTGTTCAGGAAGGAGCTCTCAATATGTCTCTTAGTGAAGAAGGGAAGTCTGAAGAACAAGTCATGGAGATCCTCAGGTATCAAACATCTGAACCCAGATCTGTAAAACGTTCTAAAGGCTGGCTATAATATAACATTACCTGTGGTGGTTTCTTTAGATATCCTTTTTGGAACTATCAAAAGCCTTTGGGGGCTTTTACCTCTAGATTGAGGTAGTTTGTATATAAATAGCATGGTTGGGGGGGGGGGGAGAGCAAAGCTAATAACAAAGACTTGCCTTCCCCCTAGACCAGGGTGTGTTGGTGGCGGGTATCAGATCCCTGCCCTTCTCACTAACTCGTGACCAAACACCAGGCAATCCCACACCCTACCATCACTTGCGTAACTATGCCACTCTCAGCTGTACCTGGCACGTAGATTTTCCAGCTTGCGGGACCACAATCTAAATGCCAGCAGGCTGAGAGCGATTGTCACCAGGCTAATTTAAGCAAATAACCCTTTCACTGCCACCACCACTACGTTATTATGAGCCCAGCGGACGCTCGTAATTTTAGAAAGGCCAATTATGATTTTAGAATTATCGTCTGTAACACGCACTGTCACCACAGACAGGAATGTTCAGAGGATTTATTCTATACAGTAGCGCTCTTCAAGAGACAGGTTCGTTGTTAGTTTGCATTAAGAGCTTAGGGACAAGATTAACACTTTTCAAAATAAAGTTTAATAATAAAAAGGTTAAAATTGGTGCAAATAAAATATTTACAGAAAAGTGTTTCAAAGCAATAGCGACATAATACAGCAATTTTAAAAAATAAGGTAGAATTTAGAAAGAGGAATACTTGCATTCAATGTCCTTGGGTTATCAGTGTTCAGAAGCTGAGCATGTGTGATCGGCAGTGTTGCTCATCTTAGTTTAAAAAAGTAATTAGTTACAGTTTTACAAATTACTTCTCCCAAAAAGTAATTGAGTTACTGACTCAGTTACCACATAGAAAAAGTAATTAGTTACTCAGCAAAGTAACTGACTTTTTTTTTAATATTCTATAATGCAATTGCGTTCTATAACATCTTTAATAGCAAAGATGTTTATATTAACTGATTGAAGAATAAAAACACTATATACAGTATTTTGGCACACTGGTGGTGGCGTGGGCGTGGCACACTGGTGGTGGCGTGGGCGTGGCACACTGGTGGTGGCGTGGGCGTGGCACACTGGTGGTGGCGTGGGCGTGGCACACTGGTGGTGGCGTGGGCGTGGCACACTGGTGGTGGCGTGGGCGTGGCACACTGGTGGTGGCGTGGCACACTGGTTGTGGGGGTCCTCTTGACCTGACTTAATTTTTTATTTTTTTTTTATATCTACTGGCTGCTGCTGTCTGTCTGGGCTGGCTGGCTGCTGGTGTCGGTGGCACACTGGTGGTGGGTGGGTGGCTGGTGGGGGTCCTGACTGTGTCTGTGACTGTGAGTGACTGAGTCTGAGTTTTTTTTTTTTTGGTACCTGCTGTGCTGGTGGTGTGTGGCACACTGTTGTTGTCCGGGTCCCTCTGGGCCTCTGGCTCTGTCCTCCTCCAAGCCTCAGGCCTGCCTGTCTGTGCCTCAGCCTCTCTCCTCTTCTGGTGTGTGCGTTGGTGGAGTCGGTGGTGGACTTCTTGCTGCCCTGTTGTGGTGGACCGGTGGTGTTATATATATTATATGATGACTGACTGCAACAAGCCGCTTGGCTGCCTGGTCGGGTCGCTGATCCGCCGGACTCTATGGCCTGCCCTCTATGGCGCGCTGCCTGTTGGCCTGTTGCTGTTCTCCTGGCTGTGAATGTCCCCCGACGAGACTATCGTGACTCACTCTTGAGTCTCCTCCTCTTCTCTCTCCACTCCAGTACCGCGGACAGCGGTCATAGAGGAGAGGGGAATACAATTACATCTACTGCCATCTAGCGGCGGTAGATGTAATTGCAGTAACGCAGCCGAAAGTAACGGCAACGGCGTTACAGGGAAAGGACGGGTAATCTGATAGATTACTCGTTACCCTGAAAAGTAACTGCGTTAAGTAACGCCGTTTACTTAAACGCAGTTACTTCCAACACTGGTGATCGGTTATCAAACTTGATAGATGTTCCTTTCTTGATGTAACCAGGAGAACTCTCTAACCCCATCTGCCTCTCTCCTTTTCTCTGAGACCGCAAGGGGTGTTACCAGATGTCCCTGACCAATAAACAGTGGCCATGGGCTGCCCTTAAGTTTACGACAATACCAAGGAACCTCCCCGTATAGACAGTTATGCCACTCTCAATATCTCAAAATATGTTATGGTTACATCCTTTAAACTGCTAGTTTATCATTCATCATGTGATTTGGCTTCAAAAGATACTAAACATGAATATATTATCACACGGAATATCTTATTGCTATCTTCTATTCTATATGTAATAAGGTGATCATGCATGATCTCGTTCCGTTCAGTATTTTATTTCTCATCCAAATATATACTTTTTGTTAATGTGTCATGTTCCTGTCTGCATTTATGAATTGGGTATGGATTGTTGGATGTATTGGTACATTTCTAATGAACAGCTGGGCTGTGGCATTTACGACACAGCTCTGGTTAGCCTTAATTAAGTGGCTCCGTTTTATGACCCGGCCTGTCCTGTCTGTGCTGAGATAAGGTTCTTTGAAGGGCCGTTTCTTTGAAGTAGTAACTCTTCTGCATTCTTTAGTTAGCTGGGGGGGTAGGGTGAGTGAGGGTCTTTGTAAACTGTCATGGCTGCTTTAAACAAAATGGTTGCTTGAACTAAATGGTATATCCAGTGCAGGATATCATTACACAGGGGTCGGGAACCTTTTTGGCTGAGAGAGCCATGAACACCACATTTCAAATGTAATTCCGTGAGAGCCATACACTATATTTCAGGGGTCGGGAACCTTTATTTAATATTGTTCATGGGCCGCAGCTATACAGTGAGTAGATGGAGCCGTGTGAAAGTGCCTGGAGTCCGGTCAGGAAGAGAGCAGAGCAGGCAGGTATGCAATGAGGCCGGAGTGGGGAAGCGCCTGCAGGCCTGCGAGTGATAGAGGGGAGTATAGGCCCTGAGAAAATGGCGGCCGGCAGCTGAAGGCCTCAGAAGTGGATGTGAGAGGCAGCTCCCGCGGGTCCCCGGATGTCAGAGGAGAAGGAGATTGTCTGTCGGGGCACAGGGAGCGGATGGCAGGTCTCTTTACCGGGCGGTTATTGCCAAGGCCCTCAGATGCACAGCACACGAGCCGGCGGCGGTACCCCGAGTAGGCCACGGGGTCCGTAGCGTGGTAATCTGGTCACCCAGAGACGAACTGAGGGTAGCGGTGGGTAGCCCACAGTGTGCCATCGATGGGTGCAGAAATCTCCTTGGCACCGGGCACAGCTACGCAGATGGCACTGGATTGAGTGGTAGACGCGGCGGAGCTCTGGGAATACACGTCCAGGGCGCTCACGTCCGGACACGCCCCCTTAAAGATTTGTCTGTGAGCCAGATGCAGCCATCAAAAGAGCCACGTCTGGCTCGTGAGCCATAGGTTCCCTACCCCTGATCTAGGAGATGAACCGCTTCAGCTCCAGAAGGTTTACAACCAGGCAAATATTTGCTATTTGGAACTGCGCTACTTTAACCAGTTGCGGACTGCCCACCGCATATATACTATGACAGGGCAGCCCGGCTGCGCAAAATCACATACATGTACGTCATTTTGTGCAGGAGATGTCGGGGGCGTGCGTGCGCCCCTCCCGCTGTGATTGGACACAGCGGGAGCCAATCGTTCAGCGGAATTACAGAACGGCGGTCTGCCTATGTAAACAAGGCAGACCGCTGTTCTGTCGGGGTGGAAAAGAGAGATCTGTTCTGTCGGGGTGGAAAAGAGAGATCTGTTCTGTCGGGGTGGAAAAGAGAGATCTGTTCTGTCGGGGTGGAAAAGGGAGATCTGTTCTGTCGGGGTGGAAAAGAGAGATCTGTTCTGTCGGGGTGGAAAAGAGAGATCTGTTCTGTCGGGGTGGAGAAGAGAGATCTGTTCTGTCGGGGTGGAAAAGAGAGATTTGTTCTGTCGGGGTGGAAAAGGGAGATCTGTTCTGTCGGGGTGGAAAAGGGAGATCTGTTCTGTCGGGGTGGAAAAGAGAGATCTGTTCTGTCGGGGTGGAAAAGAGAGATCTGTTCTGTCGGGGTGGAAAAGAGAGATCTGTTCTGTCGGGGTGGAAAAGAGAGATCTGTTCTGTCGGGGTGGAAAAGAGAGATCTGTTCTGTCGGGGTGGAAAAGAGAGATCTGTTCTGTCGGGGTGGAAAAGAGAGATCTGTTCTGTCGGGGTGGAAAAGAGAGATCTGTTCTGTCGGGGTGGAAAAGAGAGATCTGTTCTGTCGGGGTGGAAAAGAGAGATCTGTTCTGTCGGGGTGGAAAAGAGAGATCTGTTCTGTCGGGGTGGAAAAGAGATCTGTTCTGTCATTCCAAGACAGCCGACCGTCGGCTATGGATGCCGGTCCCGGGGTGATGCCTCTTGCTGCAGCCATCACCCCGGTACAGCACTTTCCGAAATATCGGTAACCTCCGGGGCCGTTTCCAATATATTGGGGAAAGTGCAGATCGGTCCTCGACATGGGCATCCGCAGAACTTTTTTCGGGGGGGGGCATCATTTTAAGGTCACCCATGCCACGCCCCTTGTCATGAAGGGGAGGGGCTTAGTCATTATACTGATTTTAAGTATTTATTTTTGAAGAGCAAACATCAGCATTTATTTTTAAAGCATTTGTTAACCTAAAAAAAAAAAAAAAATTGATCATGTTCCTTTAAAGCAGGTTATACAGCACAGTGTTTTGCTGTGTAATTTGGCCCCTTCTATAACCTAAAATACTTGGCTGACCCTGCCTGGCTATGTCCTCCCCTCTGTAAACTGACCACGGCATACTGTGGCTGCTGAGCCCTGACACTGTGGTCAGTTTACGTGCCTCCATCATCTGCAGCCCTCCTGTCCTCTCTTCCCCCTCCCTCCCTGGCTGTCTGACCCTGTCAGTGCCCCTCCCCTCCTGCTGCAGTAATTTTATTTAAAGTTTCACATCCTGTCTACTGTCTGTTTTTAATAATCCTGTGTGCCCCTGTGTCTTAGAAAAATAAGCCATTCTTTAAGTTTTTAGAGCGCCACTCGCCGCTCATGTGAACCACCGCCTCTTTCCTCCTCCCCCCTCCCCTCCTAGACTGACACCAGTGAGGAATCCTTGGCCCTGCGGGCAGCTATCAGACGGGGGGAGAGGAAATAGCTGATGGGTCACGTGAGCAGCGCTCGGCCCTCTGAAAACTGGTAAAAAAAACTGCTTATTTTTTTTTTTAAAACACATACACAGGCACACAGGGTTTTAAACAGACCAGCCAGGATGGCATAAAGTGGCTTAACAACCACTTGAAAGGGAAAGTTGAGATTCCAGAGGGGGGCATTTGCCTCCCCTTGTCCCTACCTGCGGATGCCCATGGTCCTCGATATATCAGCTTTGCCAATAATCGGTTGATCCCTAGTGTGTGTGTATATTTTATTTAATTTTAAAACTATTCAATTATATAGTGTGTAACAGCGCCTTCCTTAGAACTTATGATTTTTAATCATGTTTACACCGGGATTTTCATCCTCCTTTCTTTGTGGACTTTCTAATAATTTAATGGTGTTTGTACGATTATTTATTATTGGCACTTTTGCACTTTATAGCTCACTAGATATTTATTGTTTGATATATTTAGATCTATCTAAGCGCTGCTTTACTATATACATTTATTTCAATGTTTTGTTCATTGTAGTGCGAACAGCTGTACATATAATTTGAATTGGCGCGGTATTATTTCTCATACACTGATTGTCAATTGTTTGTTTCAGATTTGTAAGGCGAGAGAAGGAAATCGCTGAAGCGAGGTTCGATGTTGCCCAGGTTGAAACTCTCCGATATCGTCAGCGTCTGGAACATATGGAGAAGGAGATTAATGAGCTGCATGACAGCCTCAATGTAGAGCGGGAAAAGGTTCAGGTTAGTTATAAAATGTCTCGTTTCTTTATATTTGCTGTATGACGGTCCTAGAAAAGTTCTGGGCTGTTGAATATTTATTGGGCATTTTTAGTGCTTCTATGAAGAACCGATGACGCCACATTCACCACTAGAAGAACATTGCTGGTCTGCGTTCTCTGCTGGTGACTTTATTGTTGCCCTAGAGGCATGCAATATCTCTGCGGTTTTCTTTCTATTCCGTGTCTCTTAACCCTTTTGCTGCCAGAGACCATTTTTTTTTTTTCCCCTTTTTCCACACGTTTAAAAACCCATTTTTGACCCGAAGATTAGTTAAAACCCCCACACACATTTTCTGAAGCCAGAGACCCTGGAGAATAAAATGTTGGTAGTTCCAATTTTTTTTTTTATTTCAAATATTTGCACAACAGTTTATCAAAACTAACGTAACAATTTTTGTTACTCTTCCAATTTTGCTTCCTTTATCTCCACTAAGGTTTGAGTTAAAATTCCTCCAGGAGCTGGTCATGAGAAGGGATGGGGAGTTGCATCAAACCGCACACACCCCAGCCCACCACACACCCCCTTTTTCCTTTTTTTTTTTTTTTCTTCTTCTTTTCCTGCCTTGGTATGCTCATGGGAACTTTTGGCTACCTACCTACCTATGGAGTGTTGCTCCTCCTTTATTCAACATGTATCCTACCAATGCTGTTGTCGGTCGCCTAATTGTACGCTATTCACATACGTTGGTATATATATATAGTTACATAGGTTGAAGAAAAGACCCAAACATTTCAGCTAAGCGCTCACTCCAAAGGGGATGACCGGCGTGCTGCTCTCCTTAGGCAGGGAACACCAACATGGGTACATAAAAGAAAAGAAAAAGGAGGCACAAACACCTAGTGCTTTGTAAAAAAGAAATTGGGGTGCACCTGTGCTACAGATTGTGTATTAAAACACAAATACTGAACTTATTAAAACTTTATTAAAAGGGGACCAGATTGTTATGCTGCCTCCAACTTACCACAAGGGTAAAAAATATATTGGGGGTCGGGGTGTGTTGGTTTGGGGTGCTACCACCTTGCACTACACAATGTGTAAATAAATAGTGTCTGTGGTCCCAAAAAAGTGCACTGTGCTCACTTGATAGTGGAAGAGTGCAAAGGTTATATTATAACGTATAAGGTGCTGCATATAATACTGAAATGTGCAATAAGTGCTAAAAGATGGTACTTTCAACAGTGCGCTTTGCTGAGTGGATTGTACTGTCTATGTATCAATCGTCAGATGCAGATTGAGTTGTGACCTTCTAAACACTGGTCAGTGAAAAGTGCCAGAGTGCAAATGAGTGAATAAACAAATTTTAAAACTTTTTAAAACTTTTTATTGTGACATCCCCTTGCGGGGGAACTTACATCTGTGATCACTGAAACAATCTTAATAAAATAAAGTGGTGAGTGAGTTGCGCCCAAATGGCGTGTGCTGGGAGTGAAAGTGCTAATACCGGAGGTAAAGCACTTACCAGAGGCTCTCCCTTATTCCAAAGCCAGCCTGGCTGATTGCTTCTCCCCTTTGATGCCTGCAGGGCTCCTAGATTACGTTTGATCGTTCAGATATTGTTGCAAAAGCATCTTTTAACGCACATGAATTTAACCACTTAAGCCCCAGAGGCAGCTCAAAGACCAGGGCCTATTTTGCGATTCAGCACTGTGTTACTTTAACGGACAATTGCGCGGTTGTGCGATGCTGTACCTAAATAAATTTGACGTCCTTTTTTTTCCCACAAACAGATCTTTCTTTTGGTGGTATTTGATTACCTGTGGGATTTTTTACTTTTTGCGAGAGAATTCCATCATTAGTCCTGTCAGCGCCGCTCCAGACAACCCCTCACCATCGAAATGGGAGGGCTCTCGTCCAGGAGGAATGCTGCAACTCGGCCTGAGACCTGGTCATATGAGACTTCATGAGGCGTTTAACTCGCGGGCCAGCCCCCCCGCCAGTGGGTCTGTCGCGCGCTCGCTGGCCAGACTGGGGTGACCACTGGATGTAGATTATCCAGCCCGTCGCCCAGTCCAGCAGTTGATTGTAGATCTCACGGGAAAAAAATGTCAGGACCAGAGATCCCAGCAAGGAAGTAGGACCTTACTCCTGACTAGGCAGAAAAAAACTGAGTACCTATAGCAGAGAGAGGGAGTATACCTCCTGGGACTGCCCATAGGCGTAGTCAGACTTTTCTTCTGCCTAGTGTCCTCCTCCTGTAAGGGGCAGTATAACCCAATGGTTATGATGATTAGGACCCCTGTCCGTCAATGAACGAAAGAGAAATAGGGTAACGACGTTTCTCACCATCCTGCGGACACGTGAAATTTTCAAGCTCAACATGCTGGGTATCGAATTTACTTCAGCTTTTATATTTGACCTAAAATTGGGTAATATATTGCGTCTGCGTTCCTTAAAATGAGCTTTAGTGTATTTACTGATAAGTTACATTTATTTTTCTTTATTATATAATAAAAGGTACAAAAAATATCGCACATAATGGAGACATAGGAATATCCATGTAAAGTTACCAGATACAATAGATTTATTGGTTGAGCTAGATGGACTTGTGTCTTTTTTCATAAAAGAAAAGAGGCGGCGCAAACACCTAGTGCATTACCCGTGGTCACCATATAAAATATAAAAAAAAAAATGCCAAATGCATACTCAGACAAGAAAATTTGCATAACAAGAATCCACCACACATGGAATGGAACAGTGCTCTGATGAAGGGAGCTTGACTCCCGAAACGCGTTAGTTGTCCTATCCACAAGGACATGTTCCATTGTGGTGGATTCTTGTTATGCAAATTTTATCATTCTTGTCTGTGAGCAACGTTTTGGTATGTAGTTGCCCCGACTGGTGTTTTTAAACTTTTGGGGACAGGGTTAACTCAAAATTATTTTTCAATATAAACTCTTTGACAGCAGGTTCTCTTTAACCGCTTGCCGACCGCCCCATGCAAATCTACTGCGGCAGGGCAGCTCGGCTGCGCAAAATCACTTGAGCCGCGCTCCCACTGTTTAGACACAGCGGGCTGCCGGAGGAGCTGCAGCGATTCTCTGACGATCGCGGGAGGCCGGTGGCAAACTGATAGGAGAGCCGCCTGCTTATGTATGAGATCAGTTTCAGCTAAGCTACAACCCCCAATCTGTGTGCCTGTCACAGAACCCCTCCCCCACAGTCAGTAACTACAGTTAGGCATTCATTAACCCCTTTAATCACCCCCAGTGCTAACCCCTTCCCTGCCAGTGTCATTTATACAGTAACAGTGCATAAGATTTAGCACCGATTACTGTAGTAATGTCACTGGTCCCCAAAAAATGTCAGGGGTCCGATCTGTCCGCCGCAATGTCGCAGTACCACTAAAAATCGCAGATCACCGCCATTACTAATAAAAAAAAAAATAATAAAATAAAGTCCAAAAATCTATCCCGTAGTTTGTAAACGCTATACCTAACTTTTGAGCAAACCAATTAAAATACGCTTTTTTGGGATTTTTTTTTTTTTGTAGCAGAATACTAATTGACCTAAACTGATAAAAAAAAAATTAGAATTTAGAATTCTTTTATTGGGAATGTTTTATAGCAGAAAGTTAAATATATATATTTTTTTCAAAATTGTCACCAAGAGCGACAATTCTGGGAAAAAAAAAACTATTTTTACTTTCTGCTATATAACATTCCCAATAAAAAAATGTAAAAATCAAAATTTTTCATTTTAGGCCAATTTGTATTCAGCTACATATTTTTAGTAAAACAAATCCCAGTAAGTGTTTGATTGCTTTGCGCTAAAGTTATCGCATTTACAAACTAGGTGAAAGATTTGTCATTTTTATTTATTTTACTAGTAATGGCAGCGATCTGAGATTTTTAGCGGGACTGCGACATTGCGGCGGACAGATCGGACCCCTAACTGACGCTTTTGGGGGGACCGGTGACATTACTACAGTAATCGGTGCTAAAAATATGAACTGTCACTGTACTAATGACACTGGCAGGGAAGGGGTTACCACCAGGGGCGATCAAAGGGTTAAATGCTGTCCCTAGGGGGTGATTTTTGTGTGGGGGATGGGCTTGCTGGATGAACACAGAGACCTGTGTTGCTAAATAAAGAGGATCCTTGTGTTCATAACTGACAGAACAGCGGTCTGCTGTGTTTACGCCCGTTCTCCACGGGGAGCGATCCTGGGTGCCCGGCGGCAATCGCGGCCGACCCGCTGATTAGCTTCCCTTGTGGCGAATGGGCACACGTGCATGGTTTCGGTCCCGTGAAGCAACGTACAGTTTTGCAGGACAGAGCCAACCTGCCGCAGTAAAACTATGGCGGCTGGTCGGTAAGTGGTTTAACCACTTTAATACCGGGCACTTCCCTCCCTTCCCGCCCAGGCCAATTTTCCCCTTTTAGCGCTGTTGCATTTTGAATGACAATTGCGCGGTCATGCAACACTGTACTTACACCAAATTTATATCATTTTCCCCCCACAAACAGAGCTTTCTTTTGGTGGTATTTGATCACCTGTGCGATTTTTACTTTTTGCTAAACAAATTAAAAAAGACAGAAAAGTTTGAAAAAAAAAAAAAGTTTTTTTGTTTGTTATACAATTTTGTAAATAAGTTTTTTCCTGCACTGATGAGCACTGATGAGACTGCACTGACAGGCACTGATGAGGAGGCACTGATGAGGAGGCACTGATGAGGAGGCACTGATGAGGAGGCACTGATGGGGTGGCACTGATGGGGTGGCACTGATGGGGTGGCACTGATGGGGTGGCACTGATGGGGTGGCACTGATGGGGTGGCACTGATGGGGTGGCACTGATGGGGTGGCACTGATGGGGTGGCACTGATGGGGTGGCACTGATGGGGTGGCACTGATGGGGTGGCACTGATGGGGTGGCACTGATGGGCGGCACTGATGGGCGGCACTGATGGGCGGCACTGATGGGCGGCACTGATGGGCGGCACTGATGGGCGGCACTGATGGGCGGCACTGATGGGCGGCACTGATGGGCGGCACTGATGGGCGGCACTGATGGGCGGCACTGATGGGCGGCACTGATGGGCGGCACTGATGGGCGGCACTGATGGGCGGCACTGATGGGCGGCACTGATGGGCGGCACTGATGGGCGGCACTGCTGGGCACTGATAGGCGGCACTGCTGGGCACTGATAGGCGGCACTGCTGGGCACTGATAGGCGGCACTGCTGGGCACTGATAGGCGGCACTGCTGGGCACTGATAGGCGGCACTGCTGGGCACTGATAGGCGGCACTGCTGGGCACTGATAGGCGGCACTGCTGGGCACTGATAGGCGGCACTGCTGGGCACTGATAGGCGGCACTGCTGGGCACTGATAGGCGGCACTGCTGGGCACTGATAGGCGGCACTGCTGGGCACTGATAGGCGGCACTGCTGGGCACTGATGGGCGGCACTGCTGGGCACTGATGGGCGGCACTGCTGGGCACTGATGGGCGGCACTGCTGGGCACTGACGGGCGGCACTGCTGGGCACTGACGGGCGGCACTGATGGGCACTGACGGGCGGCACTGATGGGCACTAATGGGCACTGATAGGCGGCACTGGTGGGCAATAATGGGCACTGGTGGGCGACACTAAAGGATGGCAATGGTGGGCAGCACTGATGGGGAGGGCAATGGGGGGCAATGATTGCCATCCCTGGTGGGCATCCCTGGGGTCATAGTGGGCATCCCTGGGGTCATAGTGGGCATCCCTGGTGGATCTAGTGGCATCCCCCCCCCCCCCCGAGGGTCTGCACTGGTAATCAATGATCTGATTACCAGTCCTGACCCCCCCCCCCCCTGTCAGGCGAGCCGCCGATCGGCGCTCCTTTACTCGTGCCTGTCAGGCACGAACTAAGGAAAGCCGATCAACGGCTGTTCCTGTTTTACTATGTGACCAGCCGTGATTGGACACGGCTGATCACATGGTAAAGAGCCTCCGTCAGAGGCTCTTTACCGAGATCGGAGATGCAGGGTGTCAGACTGACACCTCGCATCACCGATCGCCGCTCTGCGCGCCCCCGGGGGGCGCCCAGAGCGGTGTTATCCTGCCGCCGTCATATGACGTCCGGTCAGGATAACTCAACCACATTCCCGCCGTCATTTTGTAATAGGGCGGGCGGGAAGTGGTTAAACTGTTAGTGGGTTTCTAACAGATGAGGGTAATAAACCAATGCGCTAATCAATAGGAGAGTAAATAAATGATATAGAGAACTGTGCAATGAAGCTAAAAAGCAGCCAATTTTTGCAGTGTCACCACTTGCAATATAAATGTAAAAAAAAAAAAAAAAATTGTGTGTGTATATAATATAAATATAATATAATAATAAAATATAATAATATTATAATAAATATAATAATAATAAATATAATAATAAATATAATAATATTATAATAATAATAAATATAATATAATAATAAATATAATAATATTATAATAAATATAATATAATAATATTATAAATTTAATATAATAAATATAATCTAATAAATATAATATAATAATAAATATAATATAAATATAATATAATAATATTATAAATTTAATATAATAAATATAATCTAATATAATAATAAATATATAAATATAATAATAAATATAATTAAATATAAATATAATGGCAATAATTCTAACAGATGCTCCTTGTTTTTACGTTTTAGGTGACGGCGAAGACCATGGCCCAGCATGAAGAGCTGATGAAGAAAACCGAAACAATGAACGTTATAATAGGAACCAACAAAATGTTAAGGGAAGATAAAGAAAAGATGGAACAAAATCTTCAGCAACTTCAAGCTAAGGTGGGCAATCGGCCTCAGTTTCAGTATTCTGGGATAATTGATCAAACTTTCGTATCCATTAGAATCCGGCCCAGCAGAGCACTGAAAGAATCCTCTCATTCTTTAGTCTACTGTTAAAATGTTCATGACCACATGCATAGGATAATGTCAGCAAGATATAGTATTAGGATTTGAATCCCTTCCCTCCAGCTGTACACATGTGACAGCACGGAAATGGACCTTGTTCCTCTTACAAAAAAAGAGCGTGGCTCGGGAGCGAGCCCGTACAAGTGCCCCTATAGCAGTGATGGCAAACCTTGGCACCCCAGAAGTTTTGGAACTAGATTTCCCATGATTCTCATGCACTCTGCAGTGTAGTTGAGCATCATGGGAAATGTAGTTCCAAAACATCTGGGGTGCCAAGGTTCGCCATTACTGCTCTATAGCAAGCGGCTTGCTATGGGAGCACTTGGCAGAGGGAAGGAGCCAGAAGCGCCGGTGGGGGACCCGAGAAGAAGAGAATTGGGGCTGCTCGGTGCAAAACCATTACAGAGCAGGAAAGTATAACATGTTTATTATTTATTTTTATTACTAAAATGTCATTTTACTATCGTTTTTAACCAGTTAAGCCCTGGAGGATTTGGCTGCTCAAAGAACAGGGCCTATTTTGCAACGCTGTACCCAAATATAATTGATGTCCTTTTTTTCCCCACAAACAGAGCTTTCTTTTGGTGGTATTTGATCACCTGTGCGATTTTTACTTTTTGCGCTATAAACAAAAAAGAGCGACAATTCTGAAAAAATAACAATATTTTTCACTTTTTTTTTTATATGAAATTCCCCCCCAAAAAAAATGTAAAAATCAATTTTTTTAACATTTTAGGCCAATTTGTTTTCTGCTACATATTTTTGGTAAAAAAAAAAATCGCAATAAGCGTATTTTGATTGGTTTGCGCAAAAGTTATTGCGTTTACTAACAAAGGGAAAGATTTCTGTCACTTTATTTTATTTTTTTTTAACTAGTAATGGCGGCGATCTGCGATTTTATTTTTTTTGCGGGACTGCGACATTGTGGCGGACAGATCAGACCCTTGACTGACACTTTTGGGGGTACCAGTGACATTACTACAGTAATCAGTGCTATAAATATGCACTGTCACTGTAATGACACTGGCAGGGAAGGGGTTAACTTTGTGATCAGTGGGTTAAATGTATCCCTAGGGGCGTGATTCTAACTGTGGGGGGGCATGGCTTGTGATGTAACCACAGAGACATACGATCCTACATAGCAGGATTGTATGATCTCTGCAGTTACATCAGCCGCCTGCCTTTCTCCCTCTCCAGCGGGAGATCGCGAGTGACCGGCGGACATCGGAGCCGCCGGTCACTCGCGCAGGGATGTCGGGGAACGAGCGGGGGCGGGAGCGTGCCTCCGGCAGCGTGCGCCCGCCCTCTAGAGCAGTGGTCTTCAAACTATGGCCCTCCAGTTGTTCAGGAACTACAATTCCCATCATGCCTTGTAATGTCTGTGAATGTCAGAGTTTTACAGTGCCTCATGGGATGTGTAGTTCCACAACAGCTGGAGGGCCGCAGTTTGAGGATCCCTGCTCTAGAGGCTCGTGGGCGAGCGACGTACCAGTACGTCACTTTGCCCAGGAGGCGCTGACCTCTGCAGTATATAGTCGGTCGGCAAGTGGTTAATACTTTCTTTTTTTTTTTTTTTTTTTTTTTTATTTAGATGACCTTTCTTGTTTTTGTTTTCTATGTGAAAGGCTGCTGTGCTACTTCCTGTACTTTGAATTAATTTTCAGATACGAAAGCTGGAATCCAATATATTGCCATTGCAAGAGTCCAACTCTGAGCTAAGTGAGAAGAGCGGCATGCTTCAAGCAGAAAAGAAGTTGCTTGAGGAAGATGTGAAGCGTTGGAAGGCCCGAACACAGGTATTGGGTTGGCAGGTTCTCCTAAGATGGGGCTCAAAATTTTCAAGTCCTGAGCTACTACCTAAGCCTTAAGAATAACTCTCTACCAGTTGCCTTGCCCTGATTCCCACCCCCGCCCTTATCCCGATTTCCCACCCTTATCCCGATTTCCACCCCTATCCCACCCTTATCCCGATTTCCCCCCCTATCCCACCCTTATCCCGATTCCCACCCCTTCCCTGATTCCCACCCCTATCGCACCACTGCCCTAATTCCCACCCTTATCCCGATTCCCTCCCCTATCCCACCGCTGCCCTGAATTCCCACCCTTATCCGGATTCCCTCCCCTATCCCACCGCTGCCCTGATTCACACCCTTATCCCGATTCCAACCCCTATCC
Source organism: Pelophylax lessonae (assembly GCF_965119305.1). Classification (NCBI taxonomy): domain Eukaryota; kingdom Metazoa; phylum Chordata; class Amphibia; order Anura; family Ranidae; genus Pelophylax; species Pelophylax lessonae. The sequence goes on along the minus strand of NC_138775.1, from coordinate 297,514,497 downwards.
CACCGCTGCCCTGATTCCCTCCCTTATCCCGATACCCACCCCTATCCCGATTCCCACCGCTGCCCTGATTCCCTCCCCTATCCCCCCGCTGCCCTGATTCCCTCCCTTATCCCGATTCCCACCCCTATCCCACTGCTGCCCTGATTCCCTCCCCTATCCCACCCCTATCCTTATTCCCACCTATACGTTTTTTGGTAAAATCAATGGAGCCTGTACATTGGACGGATTGCAGGTGCAATGCTCTGCAGGCTTTATTCTAAGGCTCCATGTACACGGGACGTTGTTAAAAGTCCCTTTGAATGCTGGAATTTTTAGAATGTTTGAAACGTCCGTTAGGTCGTGTTTGCACCCACGTTTAGCGGGCGTTTGCGTTTAGAACCGTTCCTAGGGGTCAAAAAAATGATTCCCCTTTAAAATGGAAAAACGCGAACGCTAAACGCGGGTCATCGCGTTCGGTCGCGTTTTTGTGTTTGAAACGCCAGGAAACACGTTCGAACGCAAATAATTGCGTTCCAAAAAACGTCCCTGAACTCAACTGCCTGCAAATGACTGTAAACGACCCGGTGTACATGGACAAATAAGATAAAATGTAGATGGGTTCAGGGCCTTCTGAAAAAAACGCCCAACTGCTCCTAAACGGCCATTTCCAGCGTCCCGTGTACATGGAGCCTAAAAAGTACAAGGCCGGCGATTGTGAGGTAGTTGTCCTGTCAGATTTAATGAAACCATTTAGATCTTATAGGGGATGAATCTGAAGCGATTTCTAATTTAACACAAAAGAGAGCAGGAATGTATCCGATCGTAATGTTGGACGTTATTGGCACCCGCATGAGACAAGCCCAATTATATATAAAAATAGACCATCTTTATTTGCAATACATAGTGAAGAAGACAATCCTCAGCATTATAGAAGACAAATCTGACGCTATTTCTAATGTAAATTTCTTATTGGAATTTTTTCTGTCCATTGTCAGCACTTATTAAACCAGCAGAAAGATACGGATGCGGAGGAGCACAAGAAGCTGCTTTCTGAAAGAGACGTGAATGTGAAGAGAATTCAGCAGCTCACCGAGGAAGTTGGGAAATTGAAAACGGAGACTGCGAGGTAAATGGGGTTCTCCGATTTTTGATCATCTTTGACCGACCAAATCTTTTATCGATGGATGTTCATTTATATCATAACATCTTTATTGAAAAAAATAGAAAGAAATACAAAGTTTTCCACAGAATTAGAAACCAATCTCAAGACCAAAACGATACAAGTCAGCATATTGACATTTCAAGGCCTTGAAAAAGTATTCACACCCCTTGAGATTTCCCACATTTTCTCATGTTACAACCAAAAATGTAAATGTATTTTATTGGGATTTTATGTGATAGACCGACACAAAGTGGCCATAATTGTGAAGTGGAAGGAAAATGATAAATGATACAAATCTGTGAAAAGTGTGGGGTGGGGGGGCATTTGTATTCACCCCTATTAGGGCCCCTTTCACACGGGCGATCCGATCCGCCTGTTAGTTTTTCAGGTGGACCTGATCGGACGCTCCATGCATCCTTATGGGGCATTAGAGACATCTCTGACACCCGCTGCTATCCGATTCCGATCCTGTCCTTGAAATCCGGACGGAAACCCTTTTTTTCCCATCCGTCTGGAGGATTGGATCAGATGAGAAGGCCAGAGGAGAACCCCCAATGGGACTTTTAAGGTCTTAGACAATCATTTGCTGCTGAGGTAGCATTGAACAAAATAGTAGTAATGGTTTTATATAAAAAATAAAAATTTTATTACAAAGATAACAAAAGAACAAAGAACACATATAGAACATGTAAAGACCAAAACATAGGGTGGCTAACCCAAAAATGACCACATCATGTAAATAGGGTACATAATAGCAAAACAGACAAATGCCGTAGGGATAGATACACCAGACGCGTTTCTGGAGGGTATCCATCTTCAGGGATGTTGTATACTCCACATAATAATGTACAACACCCCTGAAGACGGATACCCTCCAGAAACGCGTCTGGTGTATCTATCCCTACGGCATTTGTCTGTTTTGCTATTATGTACCCTATTTACATGATGTGGTCATTTTTGGGTTAGCCACCCTATGTTTTGGTCTTTACATGTTCTATATGTGTTCTTTGTTCTTTTATTATCTTTGTAATAAAATTTATATTTTTTATATAAAACCATTACTACTATTTTTTTCACTGCTACTTTAGCAGCAAATGATTGTCTAAGACCTTAAAAGTCCCATTGGGGGTTCTCCTCTGGCCTTCGGGATGCGGTCTTAACCATTAACTCCCTATTTTGCCAAACAATCCCTTTCTACTGGGATCGGATGAGAACGGACAGGCGGTCCCTTCTCATCCGATCTCTCCATAGAGGTCAGCGGGGATCTGACAGCTCCGTCTCTGCACACTGAGTGTAGACAGAGCTGTCATCAGCCTGCTCAGCGGGGATCGGCGGATGGATTCCTTGCTGAGCAATAACGTGCTACGTCGGCTGCACCGCCTGTGTGAAAGAGCCCCTCTAGGCCCCTTTCACACAGCGGACCATTCAGATCCGCCTGTCCGTGTTTTTCAGGCGGATTTGAACGGATGCCCCATGTATCTCTATGGGGCATCAGATGTCAGCGGAGACATGTCCGCTGACATCCGATCCATTTAATCTGGACGGATGGAAACCCTATTTTACATCCGTCGATCGGATCTGATGGGATCGGATGAGAACGGACCAACGGTCCATTCCCTTCCGATATCCCCATAGAGAACAGCCAGACCTGACAGCTGTGTCTCCGCACACAGCGCGGAGACACAGCTGCCATCCGCCTGCTCAGTGGGGGATCAGCGGATCGAAAACTGAGTCCGCCAGTGTGAAAGGGGCCTTACTATGATGATGCTCCTAACTAAAATCTAGTGGAACAAATTGCCTTCAGAAGTCTCCTAATTAGTAAATAGAGTCCCCCTGTGTGTCATTTACTCTCAGTATTGCGAGGGGAGGGCAATAAGTTCTTCCCCTCACCAAGATCCAGATGTGCTAGGGATCTGAAATTTGGTCCACTGACTCTTCTTTCGCTACATATCCCCCACCAATGGTTACACATTTCTCCCATCTGTGGAACAGACTTGTGAAAACTAACACCGTACATCACCCTGAACACACCATCCCCACCGTGAAACATGGTGGTGGCAGCATCATGGTGTGGGGATGCTTTTCTTCAGCAGGGACAGGGAAGCTGGTCAGAGTTGATGGGAAGATGGATGGAGCCAAATACAGGACAATCTTACAAGAAAAGACTTGAGACTGGGGCGGAGGTTCACCTTCCAGCAGGACAACGACCCGAAAAATCCAGCCAGAGCTACAATGGAATGGGTTACATCATGGGTGTCCAACCTTTTGGCTTCTATGGGCCACATTGAGTGTAGAGAAATTTTCTCGGGCGGCATATATAATATATACTATAGTTAAGGTATATAAGTAATAAAATGCCGTCGCGCCCCCCGCACTAATTTAACACAACTAGAGGATGATCAAATGAAATGCAATCGGTATACAGAGGTTTACTTCTTCTGAGAGATATTAAAGGACCACTCTAACCACCATGACCACTTCAGTGATTTGAAGTGGTCATGGTGGCAGGAGTCAGAAACACTGCACATGCTAGCCTCCCCCCCCCCCCCCCCCCCCGTGCCCCAAACCCGACTTCCTTCCTCCCAGCAAAAAAAAAATTGTCAGGGGTCAGTGGGCCACATGCGGCCCCCGGGCCGCAGGTTGGACATGCCTGGTTTACATCAAAGCATATTCATGTGTTAGAATGGCCAAGTCACAGTCCAGACCTAAATCCCATTGAGAATCTGTGGCAAGACTTGAAAATTGCTGTTCACAGACCCTCTTCATCCAATCTTGAGCTATTCTGCAAAGAAATTTTGCATATGAAATCCTGTACTCCCCCCCATTCTTATCATTTATGTTGATTGTGTTTTTTATAGGTTGAACGCATCGCTAAATTCAAGTCAGAGTCAGTGTCAGAGCGCAAGAGAAGAACTGAGCAAACTGAAAAGTGAGAAGGAAAATCTCCAGAAAGAACTTGAGCTTAAAGTCACGGATATCCAAGAAAAGATTAAAACCATCACACAGGTTAAAAAGATTGGAAGGAGATACAAGACTCAGTATGAGGAGCTGAAAGTCCAGCATGATAAGGTAACATTCTGTATAGATTGAAATCACGGTGTTTAGCTTTGTTCCTAGACTTGATGTACCTCCTGGAAGCATACCTGGTAAAATAAGATCCAGTGCTCTCCCCCCCCCCCCCCAAAGTGATTCTAAAGGAATTATAAAAAAAAAAAAGTTATACTTACTGCTCTGTGTAATGGTTTTGCACAGAGCTGCCCCGATCCTCTACTTTTTTGGGTCCCCCGTTAGTACTCCTGACTCCTCCCATCTGCCAAGTGACCCCAATAGCAAACTGCTAGCTATGGGGCACTTGAGCATGCTCGCTCCCGAGCTGTGCTGTGTGTTCGTTCACACACAGCGCGCGGCTTGGCCTTTACTGCTGCTTTCTCTTCATTGGCTCACTGGCTGTGATTGACAGCAGCAGTAGCCAATGGCTCCCGCTGCAGTGTGAGCCAATGAGGAGAAAGCCGCTGCTCTCTTCTTTGGCTCACTGGTTCTGATTGACTGCAGCAGAAGCCAATGGCTCCTTCTGCAATGTGAGCCAATGAAGAGAAAGTGCCGCTGCTCTCTTTGGCTCACTGGCTGTGATTGACAGCAGCAGAAACCAATGGCTCCTGCTGCAGTGTGAGCCAATGAGGAGAAAGCCACTGTGCTCTATTCTTTGGCTCACTGGCTGTGATTGACCGCAGCAGAAACCAATGGCTCCTGCTGCTGCTTGAACCAATAAGGAGAGAGTACCGCTGCTCTCTCTTTGGCTCACTGGCTGTGATTGACAACAGCTGAAACCAATGGCTCCTGCTGCTTTGTGAGCCAATGAGGAGAGAGTACCGCTGCTCTCTCTTTGGCTCACTGGCTGTGATTGACAACAGCTGAAACCAATGGCTCCTGCTGCTTTGTGAGCCAATGAGGAGAGAGTACCGCTGCTCTCTTCTTTGGCTCACTGGCTGTGATTGACAGCAGCAGAAACCAATGGCTCCTGCTGCAGTGTGAGCCAATGAGGAGAAAGCCACTGTGCTCTATTCTTTGGCTCACTGGCTGTGATTGACCGCAGCAGAAGCCAATGGCTCCTGCTGCTGCGTGAACCAATAAGGAGAGAGAGCCGCTGCTCTCTCTTTGGCTCACTGGCTGTGATTGACAACAGCTGAAACCAATGGCTCCTGCTGCTGTGTGAGCCAAAGAGGAGAGAGAGCCGCTGCTCTCGTGCACGTTGCTGTATTGAGAACGGACTCCGGTAGGTATAAAAGGGGCTGAGGGGGGGGGGGGGGTGCACCCAAGCGTTTTTTTACCTTCATGCATAGAATGAATGAAGGTAAAAAAAAAAAAACCTTGAGCCTTTACTTTAGAAGCTGTTTAACCACTTGCAGGCACAAAGCACTGGAAAAGCACAGGCAGGGCACTGGAAAAGTCACCAGGTGAAATCCTGTGATGAGATGGGATGATACAGTGTAATCCGTTAGGATCACAGCTTTCTATCATCTCATTTGGTGTATTAACATTTTTGAAATTGCCGTCGGCTCCACCCCCCTGCGTCGCAACGCTCGCGGGGAAGGGAACCGGAAGACAGGTGCCGGCATCGGCTGGGAGGACAGCGGGGGATGGCAGGGGAAAGTGAGTTTTTAAATCTAAAACAGATTTCCATGCAAAACAATGTAACGGTTTTAGCACAGAAATCCTGACCTAATCAGACCCCCCGGGGGGTTAAGTTTTGACAATTAATCCTGGAAGCTGATTGGTTTCTATGCAGAGCTGCACCAGATCCTGTGAGCTCCACCTTTAGTAAATCTCCCCCATCGTGTTTTCTTTTTTTTTTTTTTTTCTGCTTTTAGTTGGTTGCGGAGACCTCCACAGCTCAAGCAGCGCAGTCTGAAGAGCAGGCTTCCCAGAAGGAGATTCAGGAGCTGAAGGATTCTCGGGCGAAGGCTGAAACAAAGATCTCAACACTGGAGAGCCAGCTGGAGACCTTGCAGAAGGTTAGTGCCTCGGTGTTAGTGCCTCGGTGTTAGTGCCTCGGTGTTAGTGCCTCGGTGTTAGTGCTGCAAATATCACCGTAACTTCACACGCCGGAGCAATGTGCCGAATACAGTTTTATACCCTCACTGATCAGTTATTAGGAACCTCACCCACTATTATAGTTTTCCTGATCATTTGCTTCGTGAGCATTTATTGGCCTGGGATTTGTTGGTCCCTTCAGTCATCTAATAAAATGCACTTTGTATGGGACTTTACCCACCTCCCAACCGCTGTATAGTCAAATGGCGAGCGGAATCCCCTCTTATTCTGGGATGACCCCATTCTCACAGCTCTTGTGTGCCCATGGGGGGGAATGGCGATCGTAGGCATGCAGTGTCCATAGAACATGGCACAACCCCAAACTCCAATGACTCGGCTCTTTACCCATGTGATCAACTGTGTCCAATCACATGTAAACACGTACAGTATCTCACAAAAGTAAGTACACCCCTCACATATCTGTAAATATTTTATTCTATCTTTCCATGTGACAACACTGAAGAAATGAGACTTTGCTACAATGTAAAGTAGTGAGTGTACAGCTTGTATAACAGTGTAAATTTACTGTCCCCTCAAAATAACTCAACACACAGCCATTAATGTCTAAACTGCTGGCAACAAAAGTGAGTACACCCCTAAGTGACAATCTCCAAATTGGGCCCAAAGTGTGAATATTTTGTGTGGCCGCCATTATTTTCCAGCACTGCCTTAACCCTCTTGGGCATGGAGTTCACCAGAGCTTCACAGGTTACCACTGGAGTCCTCTTCCCCTCCTCCATGATGACATCACAGAGCTGGTGGATGTTAGAGATCTTGCGCTCCTCCACCTTCCGTTTGAGGATGTCCCACAGATGCTCAATAGGGTTTAGGTCTGGAGACGCTTGGCCAGTCCATCACCTTTACCCTCAACTTCTTTAGTAAGGCAGTGGTCGTCCTGGAGTTGTGTTTGGGGTTGTTATCATGTTGGAATACTGCCCTGCGGCATATTGGTAGCTCATTTAAAAAAATAATGTTGGTAGTTCATTTAAAAAAAAAAAAATATATATATATATATATATATATATATATAATGTGTGTGTGTGTAGGGAAAACGGTACCAATAATATACTAATATTCTGTTTTTTGAAGACTGTGGAAGATAAAGAGAATGAAGTGAAAGCTCTGCAGGAACAGATCACACAACTTCAGTCAGAGGTGTCCAAAGTTCATAAGGACCTCCAGGAGAAGAGCACTCAGGAAGAGACTCTGCGCCAGCAAATCAATGAGAAGGAGGAGAAAACCAAGAAGACTCTGTATGCAGCAAAGCAGAGACTTGCACAGCTCAATAGTAAGATTCCTCCATTTTTAGTACTTTGTTTTTTGTGTTGCGTGGAGAGACACCGCAGTCCGCCAGTCAATTTTGCAGACGGCTTTGTCTCCAGAAAAGAAATCGTCCAGCTCAATTTATCAATAAATCCACAGTAGTTCATGTATAGGTGATTATTGGATACTTGTCCCCAGGCTATAGGCAAAAAATGTCTTCGGCAGCATGAACACCAGAGTAGATTTATTTTTTTTCCCTCCCTTACAAGCCCACATAATACCTGGTCATCCCGCCAATCCAGTTTCTAATATGTCCCTTCTGGCACTCGAGTGACATTGAGTTTTCTCTTGGCACGCAGTGTTATACACATCTCCTGGAACTACAGAGCAACGTGGTTAAAGGAGTTGTGAAGTCAGGAAGGTTTTTCATTCTATGCATGAAGATAAAAAACCCTTCAGTGTGAAGCAGCCTCCCCAGCATCCCCTAATACTTACCTGAGCCCCGTCTCTGTCCAGCGATGTCCATAAGCCCCTTTATAATATATTGCCGCACTAGAAATGCCCAAAGAGACCTCTACATTCAAACATACATACCACAGCTGTATTCTAAATTAAATTGTCAGAAAAAATGTTAACGCGTCAACATTTTTTTAACCACTTTCAGACCGGAGGATTTGGCTGCTCAATGACCAGGCCATATTTTGCGATATTTTCCCTCCCTTCCTCCCTCCCTCCCTCCCTCCCTCCCTCCCTCCCTCCCTCCCTCCCTCCCTCCCTCCCCTCCCTCCCCTCCCTCCCTCCCTCCCTCCCTTCCTTCCTCCCTTCCTTCCTTCCTTCCTTCCTTCCTCCCTCCCTCCCTCCCTTCCTCCCTCCCTTCCTCCCTCCCTTCCTCCCTCCCTTCCTCCCTCCCTTCCTCCCTTCCTTCCTTCCTTCCTTCCCTCCCTTCCTCCCTCCCTCCCTCCCTCCCTTCCTCCCTCCCTTCCTCCCTTCCTTCCTTCCCTCCCTCTCTTCCTTCCTTCCCTCCCTTTCTTCCTTCCTTCCCTCCCTTTCTTCCTTCCTTCCTTCCTCCCTTTCTTTCTTTTTCTTTTTTTTCTTTCTTTTTTTCTTTCTTTTTCTTTCTTTCTTTCTTTCTTCCCTTCCCTTCCCTTCCCTCCCATCCCCTCCCCCGGCCGCTCCTCTAGTGGCAATTGTGCAAGAGGAGTGGGGGGGATGAGTCCTTAAAGCAGAACCTCCCCCTTTTTTTGGGGGAAGTTCCGCTTTCATGTAAATTTTTGAGCCTCAGGCGTTTTGTTTCAGGTGACAGAAAGCTCCAATGTGAACGGGCCATTGAAATGAATGGAATTTTGCTTGTTGTGCGTCTTTGAAGATTCAGGCTTGAATCACACTGGTGCGACGCGTGAAACCCTGCGAATCCAGTGCGGGTTCCTGAATCGCCGGCGGTTCACCTTGCCCTCTGTGAACCCCTGCGGGTGTTGATATAAAGTTAAGGACACCCCCCCCCTCCCCCCCCAGATCGGATCGCAGTGCGAACTGTGAATTCGGACAGGAATCGGATCGGATGGGTGTGAACAGCAATGCAATCCAATTCTGGTGCGGACAAAAAAAGGGTCTTGCACGGGTTTGCACCGAATGCGATGCAAATTCAGCTATACAGTTTGTATTGCAAAATACGCATCGCACAGACATCGCATGTGATCTATACAACAATGTGGTGCAAATCGCATGCGATGTCTGGCATCGCTACAGTGTGATCCCGCACTCAGAGCTGAGAGTTTTACAAGCTGATCGCCCAGCCTTTGTTTGGAGGAAATTCATCTTTTCTAAATGTTTCCGCTTATAAAGATCTGAAGGAGCAACTTACAAATGAAAACGAAGAGTTGAAACAAAAAATTACGGGTCTCGATCAGCAGAGGGAGGAGCTAGAAGTTCGAATGAGCGCTTTGAAATCGCAATATGAAGGACGTATTTGTCGTCTGGAGCGTGAGATGCGCGAGCAGCAAGAGAGACATCAGGAGCAAAGGGACGAGAACCAGGAAGCATCAAAAGTAAAATTATTTATCATTTGGTTGGTTTCTTATTTTGGGTTTTGTTTTTTTAGGTTTTTCATGACATTCAGTAAAATCAGATTTCTTTTCAGGTCCCGGAACAGCGGCAGATCACCGTAAAGCCTACGGCCGCTCCTGGGGAAAGAGGAACGTAAGTAGAGGGAAAGCTTCATGTGTATACCGCCCCCCAGACGCTGAATTTCTACTGCATTGTACATCGTATCCGCTTTCATTTGGAACCCCCTTTTAAGGGCATTGTTTGCCTTAAACCACTTGCTGACTGATATATGTATGTATTTATGTGTGTTGCGGTTTGCAAGTGGTTTACCGGAGTCATGGCTGAAGATATCACCCATGACCCTAGTTCCAGTTTTTTGCAGCTGGCCTTCTCATGAGCCATTGGAATGCTTCCCGCAAGTGGCGAGAGGGGACGTCCCTTTTCCCGCTCACTCGTCTCCCTCCCCCTCCCCCCCTTCCCCCTTCGTGTCTCCCCCCCCTTCCCCCTTCGTGTCTCCCCCCCCTTCCCCCTTCGTGTCTCCCCCCCCTTCCCCCTTCGTGTCTCCCCCCCCTTCCCCCTTCGTGTCTCCCCCCTTGCCCTTCGGGTCTCCCCCCCCTCTTGCCCTTCGGGTCTCCCCCCCCTCTTGCCCTTCGGGTCCCCCCCCCCCCCTCTTGCCCTTTGGGTCTCCCCCCCCCTCTTGCCCTTTGGGTCTCCCCCCCCCTCTTGCCCTTTGGGTCTCCCCCCCCCTCTTGCCCTTTGGGTCTCCCCCCCCCCTCTTGCCCTTTGGGTCTCCCCCCCCCCCTCTTGCCCTTTGGGTCTCCCCCCCCCCCCTCTTGCCCTTTGGGTCTCCCCCCCCCCCCTCTTGCCCTTTGGGTCTCCCCCCCCCCCCCTCTTGCCCTTTGGGTCTCCCCCCCCCCCTCTTGCCCTTTGGGTCTCCCCCCCCCCCTCTTGCCCTTTGGGTCTCCCCCCCCCTCTTGCCCTTTGGGTCTCCCCCCCCCTCTTGCCCTTTGGGTCTCCCCCCCCCCCTCTTGCCCTTTGGGTCTCCCCCCCCCCCTCTTGCCCTTTGGGTCTCCCCCCCCCCTCTTGCCCTTTGGGTCTCCCCCCCCCCCCCCCCCCCTCTCTTGCCCTTCGCGTCTCCCCCCCCCTCTCTTGCCCTTCGCGTCTCCCCCCCCCCTCTCTTGCCCTTTGGGTCTCCCCCCCCCCTCTCTTGCCCTTCGGGTCGACCCCCCCCCTCTCTTGCCCTTCGGGTCGACCCCCCCCCCCCTCTTGCCCTTCGGGTCGACCCCCCCCCCCCCCTCTTGCCCTTCGGGTCGACCCCCCCCCCCCCCTCTTGCCCTTCGGGTCGACCCCCCCCCCCCCCTCTTGCCCTTCGGGTCGACCCCCCCCCCTCTTGCCCTTCGGGTCGACCCCCCCCCCTCTTGCCCCTCGGGTCGACCCCCCCCCCTCTTGCCCCTCGGGTCGACCCCCCCCCCTCTTGCCCCTCGTGTCGCCCGCCCCCCCCCCCTCTTGCCCCTCGTGTCGCCCGCCCCCCCCCTCTTGCCCCTCGTGTCGCCCGCCCCCCCCCCCCCTCTTGCCCCTCGTGTCGCCCGCCCCCCCCCCCTCTTGCCCCTCGTGTCGCCCGCCCCCCCCCCCTCTTGCCCCTAGTGTCGCCCGCCCCCCCCCCCTCTTGCCCCTCGTGTCGCCCGCCCCCCCCCCCCCCCTCTTGCCCCTCGTGTCGCCCGCCCCCCCCCCTCTTGCCCCTCGTGTCGCCCGCCCCCCCCCCCCTCGCCCCTCGTGTCGCCCGCCCCCCCCCCCCCTCTTGCCCCTCGTGTCGCCCGCCCCCCCCCCCCCTCTTGCCCCTCGTGTCGCCCCCCCCCCCCCCCCTCTTGCCCCTCGTGTCGCCCGCCCCCCCCCCCCTCTTGCCCCTCGTGTCGCCCGCCCCCCATCCCTCCCTCCTTGTCCCGTCCCCCATCCCTCCCTCCTTGTCCCGTCCCCCATCCCTCCCTCCTTGTCCCGTCCCCCATCCCTCCCTCCTTGTCCCGTCCCCCATCCCTCCCTCCTTGTCCCGTCCCCCATCCCTCCCTCCTTGTCCCGTCCCCCATCCCTCCCTCCTTGTCCCGTCCCCCATCCCTCCCTCCTTGTCCCGTCCCCCATCCCTCCCTCCTTGTCCCGTCCCCCATCCCTCCCTCCTTGTCCCGTCCCCCATCCCTCCCTCCTTGTCCCGTCCCCCATCCCTCCCTCCTTGTCCCGTCCCCCATCCCTCCCTCCTTGTCCCGTCCCCCATCCCTCCCTCCTTGTCCCGTCCCCCATCCCTCCCTCCTTGTCCCGTCCCCCATCCCTCCCTCCTCGTCCCGTCCCCCATCCTTGTCCCCCCCCTCCCTTCGTCTGCTTATTTGGGGTGTAAAATTGAGGTTGATTTGCATCTGGTGCCAACTTATCAGAGATAAAATTTCATTGGTTTTTCATTTGTAGTGCAAGTACATCGGATCCACCAACTGCAAACATTAAGCCCACACCAGTGGTTGCAACCCCCAGCAAAGTGCCTGCAACGTCCAGACCGCCAAGGGCCAGTATTCGCCCCATGGTTACTCCTGCTGTGGTGTCCACTCCTACTACCACCCCAACCGCTACCGTCATGCCAACAACGCAGGTGGAATCCCAAGAAGGCAAGTGGTTTTTTTTTTTTTTCTTTTGTTTTAATATAATGTGAAAAAGTATTTGCCCCCTTTCTTTTTTTTTTTTTTTTTTTTTGCATGTTTGTCACACTTAAATGATTCAGAATATCAAACACATTTTCATATTACACAGAGATAACCCGAGAAAATATAAAATGCAGTTTTTAAATGATTTATTTAAAAAGAAAAAAGCTGTCCAAACCTGCCTGGCCCTATGGGAAAAAGTAATTGCCTCCTAAACCTAATACCTGGTTGTGCCACCCTTGACGGCAACAACTGCAATCAAGCGTTTGCGATAACTGGCAATGGGTCTCTCACATCGCTGTGGAGGAATTTTAGCGCACTCTTCTTTGCAGAATTGTTTTAATTCAGCCACGCTGGAAAGTTTTCTTGCATGAACGGCCGGTTTTAAGGTCATGCCACAGCAGCTCGATGGGATTTCAGTCTGGACTTTGACTAGGCCACTCCAAAATATTTATTTTGTTTTTTTTGAGCCATTCAGAGCCGGTTGAGAGCCATTGGTCGACCTGACAAGTAGCGCTTCATGCTGTGCAATGGAACTGTTCTAATCAGAGCGACTCAAGTCGCTCCATCTTAGAAAAAGGTTCCTGCACTATTTTTTGGCGAAGTCAGAGTGACTTGCATTGACTTCTATTATGAGAAGTCATTTGCACGCCGCGATGAAGTCGTGCTGCACGGGCGACTTCAAAGTCGGATTAGTGTGAACCGGCTCTGGTGGACTTTCTGGTGTGTTTAGGATCATTGTCCTGCTGCATAACCCAAGTGCGCCCGAGCTTGAGGTCAGGAACTGATAGCCAGACATTTTCCTTCAGGATTTTCTGGTAGAGCGCAGAATTCACGGTTCCATCAATGATGGCGAGTTGTGCAGCCCCAGACCATCCCCCAACCACCATCATGTCTGACTGTTACTATGTTCTTTTTATGAAATGCGGTGTTCGTTTTAAGCCAGATGTAACGGGACGCACACCTTCCAAAAACTTCAACTTTTGTCTCATCAGTCCACAGAATATTTGCCCAAAAGTCTTGGGGATAATCCAGATGTTTTTTGGCAAATGTGAGACAAGACTTTGTGTTCTTTTTAGTCAGCCATGCTTTTAGCCTTGGAACTCTCCCATGGACGCCATTTTTGCACAGTCCCTTGCTTATTGTTGAATCCTGAACACGGACCCTGCAGGTCTTTAATATAATGTTCTGGCTTCTTTTATGACCTCCTGGATGACTCGACGTTGTGCTCCTGGAGTCATTTTGGTTGGCCGGCCACTCTTGGGAAGGTTCTTCACTGTTCCAAGTTTTCTTCATTTGTGAATAATGGCGCTCACCCTGGTTCCATGGAGTCCCAAAGCCTTAAAAATGGCTTTGTAACCCTTTCCAGACTGAGATATGTCCGTTACTTTCTCATCTGTTCTTGAATATCTTTAGATTGCGGCATGATGTTTCGCTTTTTGAGATCTTTTAGCGTGCTTCACTTTGTCAGCTTCTATTTAAAAATAAAAAAGTATGGGGGTTCCTCCCCCATTTATACTTGTGCGGCTCTGCACTGAGAACTGAGCGATGGAACACTGCCGATTGGCCTGTTCATTGGATTCTTCGGAGCACTGAGCTGTGGAGGGGGTGGAGCAGCCAGCTCAGGCTCTCTCAGTGGCTCGCTGAGTGGCTGAGCCGGGTGTCGGTCCAGGCCCCTGGTGGATCCCGACTCCGTGGTTGTGACGACGCGGTGCCTGGGCCAACATCGGTGATGTCAGCAGAGAGCGGACTTCAGACCACTCTTTGCTGAAAACGGGTCACAGGAGTGCAGAACGATCTTCACTCCGGTGAGCCATAGGAGAAGTATAGCCTCCAAGTGTAGGAGCCTCCTGGTGTACATCCAAGTGTAGGAGCCTCCTGGTGTACATCCAAGTGTAGGAGCCTCCTGGTGTACATCCAAGTGTAGGAGCCTCCTGGTGTACATCCAAGTGTAGGAGCCTCCTGGTGTACATCCAAGTGTAGGAGCCTCCTGGTGTACATCCAAGTGTACGAGCCTCCTGGTGTACATCCAAGTGTAGGAGCCTCCTGGTGTACATCCAAGTGTAGGAGCCTCCTGGTGTACGAGCCTCCAAGGCCCCTTTCACACATGGAGATCGTTCATTTCATCAGTTCAGTCACGTCAAAATGAAGTATTCATCAGTTATCAGTTTTTCATCAATGCAAGAACAGATGAAATACTGACCATTTGTCAGTTTACGTCAGTTTTTCATCCGATCCGTTTTTTTAACGGAAGAGAAATAAAGCTTTGATCAGTTTTAAAAAACTGATGCGGATGTACACTGATGTAATCGGCTGATCCTCCATTTCCGTCCGTTTTTCCATAGATACATCGATGTCCATTTTTCATCCGTCAACAGACGGATGAAAAACTGACAAACGGACAGCATGTGTGAAAGGGGCCCTAGTGTACATCTCTTGATTCAACAGGTCTGACAGTAATCAGGCCTGGGTGTGGCAAGGGACATTTAAAGCGGAGTTCCACCCAAAAGTGGAACTTCCGCTCATTTGTTTCCTTCCCCATTCCGGTGCCACATTCAGAGGGGAGGGGGGAACGGATACCTGTTTTTTGACAGGTACCCTTCCCCACTTCCGGGATGCGGCGCTCTCCCTTGGATGTTTGGTCCCCTCCTCCATCCCCCACCGCCTAGCCAATAGGAATGCGCTTTGCGCATGTGCAGTAGGGACCTGACTATGGAGCTACAAGGCTTCACTGCCGGATTCCCTTACTGGCAATGGCAGCACCCGACAGCCAATGGAAACATCGGCTGCGGTGCTGACATTGCTGGACTCCAGGACAGGTAAGTGTCCTAATAATAAAAGTCAGCAGCTACAGTGTGTGTACAGTGTGTGTACAGTGTGTGTACAGTGTGTGTACAGTGTGTGTACAGTGTGTGTACAGTGTGTGTACAGTGTGTGTAGCTGCTGACATTTAATTTTTGGAGGGGGGGTGGAACTCCGCTTTAACTCAGCTTTCCAAACAATGGGGAATAATCACAATTCTTGATTTAGCAGGGGGGCGCAGTTACTTTTTCACACAGGGCCAGGCAGGTTTGGACAGATTTTTTCCCCTTAAATGAAATCATCATTTAAAAACTGCATTTTGTATCTCCACGGGTTATCTTTGTGTAATAAAATGTGTTTGATCTGAATCATTTAAGTGTGACAAATATGCAAAAAATAAAAAAAACAGGAAGGGGGCAAATACTTTTTCACAGCGCTGTATATATTTCTTCTGCTCTTGGTTTTTTTTTTTTTTTTTTTTTTATCTTTGGTTTGACGTTTGTTTACGGTGTATTTAAATTGTTGTTATTTTTTTCTCCATTTAGCAATGCAGTCAGAAGGTATGTTGGAGCATGTCCCAGTTTTTGGAAGTGCCAGCGGATCCGTTCGATCGACCAGCCCGAATGTCCAGTCATCTCTGCCACAACCTGTATCAGCTGTTCAGCAACAGACGGCGTTTGTCCAGCCGACCCAGCAGTCTCATGCAACCATAGAGCCTTGCAGTCAGGAGATCACTGTAGAAGTGGTCCAGAGCTCCCCTGTAGAAAGACCAAGCACTTCTTCATCCTCATTATTTGCCACATGTAAGTTTTTTTTTTTTTTTTTGTTTTTTTTTTTGTTTTTTTTTTTTTTTAGGACCGTCCCCTCCCATGCAAAGTAAAGGGACAGTTTCCCTGCAAAGGACATCCCCAGAGACCTTTTTATACCTGCGCTGCTTCCTCCTCCGAAGCTAGTGAGAATACCCGGCACTTCAGCTACAGTAAAGCGTGAAAACTGCATCTCTTTATACAATGCCTGGGCCTAGCAGGCATCTGCTAACCTGAGCACAGTCACATGACTAGGGCATATATGGGGGGATTTTGCTCCCCCAGGTTGCTAACAAAGTTGATTTTAAAGCGTAACTCCACTTTTGTTGAAAAAAAAAAACATTCTCCTCTGGGTGATCTCTGTACATTGCAGGGATTGTAACAAACTTTGTTGCAGATTCCTTTTGTTATTCTAAGGAAATCATTGTTCCTCTGTGCTGAGTGGATCTAATGGGAGTGGTTTCATAATTATCTATCAGCTGTGGCAGCTGCAGGGCTCTAATAAGGAAAGCTGCTGGGCCTGCGTCCCTTTAGACGTGTTCCTATTGGGAGGATCTCACCAAAAATGACATTTGTGTTGCAGGGGATGCCATAAATCTGACTTGTATCTTAGTACAGACTTCAGGGAAAATTGGTGAGCCAATCACACAAGCAGGAAATGTTTCAGGGGGTGTGGTCAGTGCAGACTTCAGGGAAAATTGGTGAGCCAATCACACAAGCAGGAAATGTTTCTGGGGGTGTGGTCAGTATACATTCTGTGTACAGAACAGCTCCAGGCGGCCATATTTTTTTTTTTTTTTTAGAAAATTACAACAGCTGCACATTATAAAAGAAAGGTAATTTTAAATCAATTACACTATGATTTGTCGCAATTGTATGCGCTATATTGGTTTTTTTTTCTTTATTTGCTGATTTTTTTTTTTTTTTCCCCCGACGAAAGTGGAGTTACCTTTTAACACTGATTTTGGAGGAGCAAATTTGCACAGATATCATTGGTGTTCATGGATGTGCATTGCAGACATACTATATTCTGCATAGGAGAGGTAATGGTGCCTTCAGTTTTTTACATTGTTGCACATGCGATTTTTGTAAATCATACGTTTTCAGTTTCAGCGACCTCAAGTTCTTCAATCCCTAAACGTCCACGAGAAGAGGAAGAGAGTTCTGCGGAAATCGCAGAGCATGCAGGGGAGGAGCCAGATGTGCCTGCCAGTAAAAAACAGAGGGGTGTACAAAGAGTAGAGCCAGTGGTAAGCCATTATATATTTTTTTTTTATCTTTTGGCACCTGTAAATGTATTAATCACTTTTAAAGTGACCCTATTACTACCGGCTCAAAAAGTCCCATAAGCTCCGCCTTTAGGAGGCGACTTACCTTTCCAGTGGCTTGTGTGTTGAAATGTCACAATGTTGCTGATCCCCAGCGACTCAACACTTCCAGGTGTGTGAATAATCGCACCCCTGTCACACACTGGTTCATTCCACCGGCTCATACATCAAAATGGGACAAAGGAGCTGCTGGGAGAAGCTACAGCATGTGATGGGGGACAGCAGGGGATCAACAAACCTATTCCAATACCTGCAGCAGCTAAGGATCAGCAGCAAGGTGATCAAACACATGGCTCTCCAAGAAGGTAAGTATAGGACAACGGGCACAAACAATCTGTGAGGGTATGAAAGCATTTTATTTCCCCATTTCCAGACTTTGTTTGTCCAACGGGTTTTTCCTAAAAGTGTGATTGCCTCAAGCATTTGTATCCCAAAAACAAAAATAAATAAAAGCATGGTATACAGCGCAGTGCTTGTGTGGTGTCATTTTGCCCCTGTATCATATACAAAACTTAGCTGATCTTGTCTGGTTCTGCCCTCCGCCCTGTAAACTGACCATGGTTTATCATGGCCGCTGAGCCCTGACACGGTGGTCAGTTTACGCACCTCTGCTGATCCGCTCCTCAGCCCTCCCTCCCTGCTGCTATCATACCAGTGCTTGTACTGCAATATCCTCCTCTGTTCTAGTAAATAATTTGCCCCAGTGTATGTTTATATATATATATATATATATATATATATATATATATATATATATATATATATATATAATAAGCCGCTGTATACCTTATTTTATAGCGGCGCTCGCGTGACCAGTCTCCTCTCTTCTCCTCCTCTCTTCTCCTCTTCTCTTCTCCTCCTCTCCTCTCTCTTCTCTTCTCTTCTCTTCTCTTCTCCTCTTCTCTTCTCTTCTCTTCTCTTCTCCTCTTCTCTTCTCCTCTTCTCCTCTTCTCTTCTCTTCTCTTCTCTTCTCTTCTCTTCTCTTCTCTTCTCTTCTCTTCTCCTCTTCTCTTCTCTTCTCTTCTCTTCTCTTCTCTTCTCCTCTTCTCTTCTCCTCTTCTCCTCTTCTCTTCTCCTCTTCTCTTCTCTCCTCTTCTCCTCTTCTCCTCTTCTCCTCTTCTCTTCTCCTCTTCTCCTCTTCTCTTCTCCTCTTCTCTTCTCCTCTCTTCTCCTCTCCTCCTCCTCTCTTCTCTTCTCTTCTCCTCTTCTCTTCTCCTCTTCTCTTCTCTTCTCTTCTCCTCCTCTCTTCTCCTCTCCTCCTCCTCCTCCTCCTCCTCCTCTCTTCTCCTCTCCTCCTCCTCCTCCTCCTCTCTTCTCCTCTCCTCCTCCTCCTCCTCCTCTCTT
Organism: Pelophylax lessonae; assembly: GCF_965119305.1. Lineage (NCBI taxonomy): Eukaryota > Metazoa > Chordata > Amphibia > Anura > Ranidae > Pelophylax > Pelophylax lessonae. Next base: position 297,496,001 of record NC_138775.1, on the reverse strand, counting down.
CTCCTCTCCTCCTCCTCTCTTCTCCTCCTCTCTTCTCCTCCTCTCCTCCTCTCTTCTCCTCCTCTCCTTCTCCTCCTCCTCTCCCCTCCTCTCCTTCTCCTCCTCCTCTCCCCTCCTCTCCTTCTCCTCCTCCTCTCCCCTCCTCTCCTCCTCCTCTCCTCTCCTTCTCCTTCTCCTTCTCCTCCTCTCCTTCTCCTCCTCTCCTTCTCCTCCTCTCCTTCTCCTCCTGGCTGACATCAGCAGGGGATTCTCAGCCCTCCCGCTGTAGCTGTCAGATCGAGAGAGGCGGCCGGTCACGTGAGCGCCGAGCAGCACTCTAAAATAAGGTATATATAGCGGCTTCTTTTTTAAAAACAAACACACTGGGCCACATTATTTACTATAACAGAGAAGATTGCAGCACCAACACTCAGTGACATAACCACTTAGACATTTTATACCTTTTACATTTTTAATGAAGGAGGAAGTTTTACCAGAAGAAATCACTGAACCGGAGTCTCACACTTTCGACCAAGAATCTCAAGATGCACTTTCACAGGTAAATGTGTTTAAATATTTTAATCTAATTCTTTTGTTAAAAATGAACATTGTCAATAAAGCACTCCAGATCTCTCCATTTTACCCTTTCCTGTAGCTGAATCAAAAGGGTGTGGCAGATATTAGATGAGTTATTGGGAACTTACAATGCTGCCAGAGTTGAGGGAAACAAACCGGAATTATGCAACTAGTAGATATTAAAGTGTTACTAAACCCAGGACTCTGCATTCACTATATCTGATCTCCCCAGGACTCTGCATTCACTATATCCGATCTCCCCAGGACTCTGCATTCACTATATCCGATCTCCCCAGGACTCTGCATTCACTATATCCGATCTCCCCAGGACTCTGCATTCACTATATCTGATCCCCCCAGGACTCTGCATTCACTATATCTGATCTCCCCAGGACTCTGCATTCACTATATCTGATCTCCCCAGGACTCTGCATTCACTATATCGGATCTCCCCAGGACTCTGCATTCACTATATCTGATCTCCCCAGGACTCTGCATTCACTATATCTGATCCCCCCCAGGACTCTGCATTCACTATATCTGATCTCCCCAGGACTCTGCATTCACTATATCTGATCTCCCCAGGACTCTGCATTCACTATATCTGATCTCCCCAGGACTCTGCATTCACTATATCTGGTCTCCCCAGGACTCTGCATTCACTATATCGGATCTCCCCAGGACTCTGCATTCACTATATCTGATCTCCCCAGGACTCTGCATTCACTATATCTGATCCCCCCAGGACTCTGCATTCACTATATCTGGTCTCCCCAGGACTCTGCATTCACTATATCTGGTCTCCCCAGGACTCTGCATTCACTATATCTGATCTCCCCAGGACTCTGCATTCACTATATCTGATCTCCCCAGGACTCTGCATTCACTATATCTGATCTCCCCAGGACTCTGCATTCACTATATCTGATCTCCCCAGGACTCTGCATTCACTATATCTGATCTCCCCAGGACTCTGCATTCACTATATCTGATCCCCCCAGGACTCTGCATTCACTATATCTGGTCTCCCCAGGACTCTGCATTCACTATATCTGATCTCCCCAGGACCCTGCATTCACTATATCTGATCTCCCCAGGACTCTGCATTCACTATATCTGACCCCCCCCAGGACTCTGCATTCACTATATCTGACCCCCCCAGGACTCTGCATTCACTATATCTGATCTCCCCAGGACTCTGCATTCACTATATCTGATCTCCCCAGGACTCTGCATTCACTATCTGATCTCCCCAGGACTCTGCATTCACTATATCTGATCTCCCCAGGACTCTGCATTCACTATATCTGATCCCCCCAGGACTCTGCATTCACTATATCTGATCCCCCCAGGACTCAGTATTCACTATATCTGATCTCCCCAGGACTCTGCATTCACTATATCTGATCTCCCCAGGACTCTGCATTCACTATATCTGGTCTCCCCAGGACTCTGCATTCACTATATCTGGTCTCCCCAGGACTCTGCATTCACTATATCTGATCCCCCCCAGGACTCTGCATTCACTATATCTGATCCCCCCAGGACTCTGCATTCACTATATCTGATCCCCCCAGGACTCTGCATTCACTATATCTGATCTCCCCAGGACTCTGCATTCACTATATCTGATCTCCCCAGGACTCTGCATTCACTATATCTGATCTCCACAGGACTCTGCATTCACTATATCTGATCTCCACAGGACTCTGCATTCACTATATCTGATCTCCCTAGGACTCTGCATTCACTATATCTGATCCCCCCCAGGACTCTGCATTCACTATATCTGATCTCCCACAGTACACAGAACATGGAAATGCAATTATTTTAGTAAATATAAATTGCTGAATGCCTTTTCTCAGCAGTATATAGCAGTCTTGTGACTTCTATCAGTGTCTGGCTAAAGCTTGTCGAAGGAGTTTTCATTCTCCTCTGACTAGCCTATGAGGGTGCAGGACCCCTGACCCTCTGTCTGGACAGAGCTGGTTGGCCCTGTGCTGATCACTTGCACCCTTCCAAGAAAAGAAAAAAAAAAAACTCTCTAGCACAGCACACTGAACTGAGCATGTGCAGGGTGACTCCAAAGGCTCTGTTTTATCTAGGCATGTTCTGGAGTCAGTGGAAGAAAAGGATCTGTGTATACAGGATCAAACAGCCTTTATACACAATGCAGAGGATTAACCCCTTAGTTCCCACAGTGAGTATAACAAGCATGCTTCACTGCATATACAGACTGATTTTACTGTTGTGGGTTTAGTAACACTTTAATGATTTCCTCTTTGAATGGAGACGAGTGTATAGAATGTATTTATTTTTTGTCCTTTTTTTTTTTTTTTTTTTTTTTTTATCTTTTTCTTTTTTTATTTTGAATTAGTTTGGAACGCTGGACTTTCAACAAATTCCCGATAGTGAAGAGACCTCCCAGTCACTCGGGGATAACGCCGCTCAGTCTTCGGATCAGTCCCAAAGCGTGCAATCCACCCAGACAAAGAACGAGAATGTGATTGTTATAGACAGCGATGAGGAAGAGGAGGAGGAAAACGAAGGTGATCAGGAGGTAATGGCGTTCGGAGATAAATCTGTTAATAAATATCGCCCAAGTGTAGAGAAGAAATACAGCCCCCTCGCTTTTTGTGTTGTGCCGCGTCTTGGAAATGTTAAAGTGTACATAAAATCTGAAATGTGAATACCAATTATAGCAGGTGAGCTCGGACATGAATCGGATCGCATACGTGTGAACACCCATGCAATCCAATTCTGGTGCGGACCCAAAAAAGGGTCCTGTGCGTGTTGTGTCCAAATGCCATGCAAATTCAGCCATACAATCTATGGCTGAATTCGCATCACACAGACATTGCATGTGATTTGCAGAGCAGTGCGCTCCGAATCGCATACAATGTCTGTCATCACATATGTGTGAACCGAGACTAAATGATACCAAGCGCACCGACTCTATCATGTCAAAGCAACTTTCTGCACCAGTATGTAAATGAATGCTGCGATTACTGCAGCGTTCTCCAGTTTAGCAAGTTGTTCAAGGCAGAAGAATTAAATTCTATGGTGAAGAGGTGCTGTGGGGACTGAGAAAATAGCCAGCTTTTTTTTTTTTTTTTTTTTTTTTTTTTTACGCCGACTGAGCCATTTTTTAACCACTTCTGGACCAGAAGGATTTGCGCCCTTAACCGCTTGCCGACCGCCGCAAGTAAATTTACTGCGGCGGTCAGCCCCTGCCAGGCAGAGTGACGTTAATTAACGTCACTAGCCTGGGAGGGTCTGGGGAGCGAGCACGCGCCTGCGGAGGCGCGCTCCCGCACCCCCCCCCCCCCCCCGCGCGTGTGACCAGCGGACCCGATGTCCGCCGGCCACTCGGCGATCGTCGGGGGAGAGGGAGAATGTCAGGCAGCTTGTGTAAACAAACTGCCTGTCATTCTCCTCGCTGTAAAGACACTGATCACTCGGATCTAGTATGTAGATCCGTTGATCAGTGTCCTTACAGCTAGAGCCACAGCCAATCAGAGTAGAAACCACGCCCCTAGGGACACACACAGCCCCTCCCTCCCAAATAAAGTTAACCCCTTCACTGCCAGTGTATTTTTACAGTAACAGTGCATATGTATAGCACTGATTACTGTAGAAATGTCACTGGTAACCCCAAAAGTGTCAAAAATGTCAGTCAAGGGTCCGATCTGTCCGCCGCAATGTCGCAGTACCGCAAAAAAAATCGCAGATCGCCGCCATTAAGCGTTAAAAAAAACAACAAAAATGACAAAAATCTTTCCCTTTGTTAGTAAACGCGATAACTTTTGCACAAACCAATCAAAATACGCTTTTTGCGATTTTTTTTTTTTTTTTTTTTTTTTTTTTACCAAACATAGGTAGGATAAAACAAATTGGCCAAAAATTTAAAAAAATTTTGATTTTTACATTTTTTTGGGGGGAAATTCATATAAAAAAATGTGAAAAATATTGTTATTTTTGCAAAATTGTCGCTCTTTTTTTGTTTATAGCGCGTGATCAAAAAATCGCACAGGTGATCAAATACCACCAAAAGAAAGCTCTGTTTGTGGGAAAAAAAGGACGTCAAATTAGTTTAGGTACAGCGTCGCACGACCGCGCAATTGTCCGTTAAAGTCACGCAGTGCCGAATCGCAAAATACCCCCTGGTCTTTTAGCAGGAAAATCCTCCGGGGCTTAAGTGGTTAATGACCAGGCCATATTTAGCGATTCGGCAATGCGTTACTTTAACTAACAATTGCGCGGTCGTGCAACGCTGTACCTAAATAAAATTGATATCCTTTTTTTCCCCACAAATAGAGATTTCTTTTAGTGGTATTTCATCACCTCTGCGATTTTTTATTTTTTGTGCTATAAACAAAACAAGAGCGACAATTCTGAAAAAACACCAATATTTTTCACATTCTGCTATATGACATTCCAAAAAAAAATGTAAAAATCAAAATGTTTTAACATTTTAGGCCAATTTGTATTCTGCTACATATTTTTGGTAAAAAAAAATCGCAATAGCGTATTTTGATTGGTTTGCGCAAAAGTTATTGCGTCTACAATTACGGGAAAGATTTGTATTTTTTTCTTTTCTTCTAGTTATGGCGATGATCTGCGATATTTTTTTTTTTTTGCGGGACTGTGACATTGCAGCGGACAGATCGGACCCCTGACTGACATTTTTGACTCTTTTGGGGGGACCAGTGACATTACTACAGTAATCAGTGCTAAAAAT